>NC_056738.1:116127098-116239598 GCF_019279795.1 Protopterus annectens | reverse complement strand
AGAGCACCACTGAATCAAATGATGCTCTACCGCTGGAAACCATATCCAGTTTGTAATGAATAACAAAGGTATGGGGAATAGCCCACGTTGCTGCTGCACATATATTATGAATGGATATTCTGGACTGAAACACCAATGAAGTGGCCATGGATCTAGTTGAATGGGCTTGTAATGGTTTTGATAGGGTAATGCCCAATTTATGATAAACAAATGAAATACAATCATTTAAGCCTTCTCGATAAAGTAACTTTGGTCACTGGTTTTCCCAGTTTTACTTCAGCGAATGAAACAAACAATTGGTCAGATTTTCTGATGTCTTTTGTTCTATGTAGGTAGAAATGTAATTGTCTGTGGATGTCCAATAAACATAATAAGTATTCACCCTTGTTAGTAAATTTAGGAAGGAATACTGGCAAATCAGTGGATTGATTGATATTAGATTCTGACACCATCTTAGGAATAAATGAAGCATTAGTCTGTAGTTTAACTCTATCCTTGTGAAAAATCGAGTATGGTGGTTTAGAGGACAAGGCTTGAATCTCAGAAATTTGTCTGTCAAAGCTAACAGCTACTAGAAAGATTGTCTTCCAAGAAAAGTATTTAAAGTCACATGTAGCTGCTGGTTTGAAGGGGGTTTAGTGAGAGCCTGCAGTATCAGATTCCTGTCCCATGGAAGAGTATGATCTCTTAAAGGAGGTCTTAGAAGAAGAGTGCCTTTTAAGAATGCTTTGCTT
Source organism: Protopterus annectens (assembly GCF_019279795.1). Classification (NCBI taxonomy): domain Eukaryota; kingdom Metazoa; phylum Chordata; order Ceratodontiformes; family Protopteridae; genus Protopterus; species Protopterus annectens. The sequence goes on along the minus strand of NC_056738.1, from coordinate 116,238,864 downwards.
AATTTATGAGATGTGACAGAGAAACCATCAAACCAATGTGAAAATTTGATATGGCTGCTAACTGAACCTTAATGACCGATGAACTAGCTTCTTCTTTAAAAAGATGGGACAAAAATTTAAGAATGCTATGTATGGGAGCTGAAAAGGGTTCAGTATTATTTATATGAGCCCAGTGAACAAACCTCTTCCATTTGCTGGACTAGAGATTTCTGGTAGAAGGCTTATGGGAAGATAAAAGTATCTGATGAACAGGTGAGGAGAGCATAGGTGGTCTGGCTATTAATGGAACTGGAGAAGCCAGGCAGTCAGCATGAAGTTGGTTATGTTTGGATAAATCATGCCTGTCGGGTGAGACAGGAGGTCTGGAGTTGGACCCAGAATTCAAGGTTGGTGAAGCAAGTGAGGCCAAAGGAATGAGAACTAAATTTGTTGAGGCCAGTAAGCTGGAATGAGGATTACTTTGCTCTTCAACATGGAAACTTTCTGAAGGAATTTCAGAATTATCGGTGTGGGTGGAAAAGCATAGAGTAGACCAGGGGTCAACTGTGAAGAAGAGCATCCCTCAGTGATTCTCCCTGTAGGAGGATTAGAGCAAAGTAGCTGCTGCACTTGTTGTTCATGAGGAAGCAAAACGATTGCAGCAAGGCTGGCCCCATTGATGGAAAAATGACTTCATGATGTTCTTGTTGTGGGACCATTTGTGAGGTAGTAGAATGCATCTATTCAGTTTTTCTGCTATCACATTGGATTCCCTTAAAATGTTCATTTATATGAGAAAGCAGTTGGATGAGATCACCCATTGCCACACTCTGAGAGCTTCTTAACACAAGGAGTAAGGTCTGGTCCTTCCTTGTTTGTTGATGTACCAAACTACTGACACGTTGTCTATTTGAATTTTGAATTGCAATCACTCCCAAAGAGAGAGTACCTTGAAGACCTGCTTTCAACTCTAGGACATAGATATGTAATTTGGCCTCTTCGGGGAACCAAGTGCTTGGACTTTTTCCCCAGGAACTGTCCCCCCCCCACACCCCAACCCCAGCTGGGAAGCATCCATGGTCACTATGACCTTGGGCTGAAGGGAAATAGACAGCCTTGCACAAACTGTGCTGATTGAATACACCACATGAGATCTCTCTAGCATATCTGAGTGATTCGTATCTGATACAACATGAGTTGGTAAAGTATTGACCACTGTGTGGCTAACATCCACTGAAGAATCCTCAATATAATCTGTCTAAAGGTACTAATGTAATTGCTGCTGCCATTGATCTCAGAGCTTGAAGGAACAGGTGAATCATAATCTTGGTATTGCAAATTATCTTTCTGACCTGTGATCTTATAGTCTGAACTCATGATGGCGGTTGAGAGGCTGTGGCTAACTTTGCGTTGAATATAGCTCCTACAAATTCTAGATTCTGAATTGGTTGTAGTTGGGACTTTTCATAGTTTATGGTTATCCCCAGAAGAGATCAAGTCTGAAGAACCTGGTCTCATGCCCTTATCAACTCATGCCTGGTCAGAGTGGAAATGAGACAGTCATCTAGATATGGAAACACCCAGAATCCCTGCAGCTGCTACAACTGCCATGCACTTGATAAACACACTGGGGGCTGTGGTGAAACCAAAGGGCAGAACCCCAAACTGGTAATTACTGGCTCACAGACCCTTCTGGATTGTCTGTTCAACTTTATATGATAGTACACATACTGAAAGTCTATCGAGCATACTTAGTCATTCTTACCCAGAAATGGGAGAAAGGAATGAACTGTGGCCATCCAAAATGTGGTTTGTCAAACTAACTTGTTTAAGTTGCTGAGATCTAAAATTGGTCTCCAGTCTCCTGTTTTCTTTGGCACTAAAAGGAAAGTACAGTTGTGTACACTTACCATAAATGTAGATGTTTTAGTGTATTCACTGTTGCAGTCATTACATTTGGGTTGTCTGCTTGCAGGTAGCCTTCAGTCAGCCTGATTAACAAAGTCTTGGGTCCTGTGTCAGTTGCTGTCCCTTCTTCCATGACGTCAGGTTGTCAGGGGCATAAAACATGCAGCTGACATCATTACATCAGTTTTTCTTGCACCATATGTCACGTGCCCTCCCTAATGGGAAGCAATTAAACATAAAGGCCCAAAGATATACCTCCAACAAAAAAGCAATACACCAAAAAGGCTTTTAAGCATAGTAAAGGAAAGTAGAGGTATAGCTAAAAGAAGTTAGGGGGCTGGAGGGAGGGTAACCAGGACTGCAACAGTGAATACACTCGAACATCTACATTTATGGTAAGTGTACACAACTGTACTATGTTCATCATGTTTCACTGTTGCAGTCATTACATTTGGGTAGATTCCCAAAGCTATAGTTGGGAGGAGGTATTTAGATAGCATTAGGGCCAACTATAAGGCCCTGCAAGACTGCAGGGGCAAAGCCAGCTCTGGATTTAGAGAAAATTGGCAAATGATAATGCTTGGTGAAAGTATGTACAGAACTCCAGGTAGTAGCTTCTTTGATGTCCTTGGTAGGGACGCCTCTGAGAAAGGTTGTAGAGGTATATGCAACACTGGTGGAGTGAGGTCTGATCCCCTGGGGGATAGGTTTTCCATAGTGCTTATAGCAGAAATTAATGCAATGGCTTATCCATTTAGAAATGGTTTGCTTTGAAATAGCCTTCCCCTCTGCCCCTGTAGCAAATGCCACCAGCAGTTGTTCAGATTTCCTTTGAGGTTTAGTCCTGTCCAAGGAGAATCTAAGTTTTCTTTGCACATCTAAGGAATGCAGTATCTGTTCCCCTTTATTCTGTGGACTGGGAAAGAAGGTTGGCAAATGAATGGACTAATTAAGAGCCACACTGGATACCATCTTGGGCATGAAAGATAGATTGGTTCTGAGGGACATCCTGTCCGCATGAAAGATGATGAAAGGCTCCACTGCCATAAGGGCCTGTAATTCAGATACCCTTCTAGCTGAAGTGATTGCTAAAAGGAAAGCTGTTTTCCAATAAAGAAATTTTAAGTCTGCAGTAGCAGCTGACTTGAAAGGAGGTAGAGTGAGTTTCTCCAAGACAAAGTTAAGGTCCCAGGCTGGGGTTGGAGCTCTCCTGGTTGGTCTCAAAATTTTGCCCCCTCTGAGGAACTGCTTGAGCAGTGGATGAGAGAAGAGGGGAGGTTCTGTGTTATAATGAGCTGAAATGGCTGAGGCATGGATTTTAATGGAGGAAAAAGGCAGGCCTTTGTGAAACATCTCAGTTAAGTATTGTAAAATCTGAGGTAAATTGGGTGCTGCTGTGCTCATCCCTTGAGAGTGGTTCCAGGCACAGAATCTTTTCCATTTTTCAGCATAAGATTTTCTAGTACTAGGCCTCCTTGCCTTTAAAATGATATCCATCACAGGTTTGCTGAGGGATGGTAAAGGAGAGATTAAGTAATTAGCCAGGCTGCAAGGTTCAGTGTTAGAAGCTGAGAGTGCAGAATCTGGTTCTCCTGCTGAGACAGCAGGGAAGGAGTCTGAGGCAGATGCCATCGAGATAACCGTGACACACTGCGCAGGAGGGGGTACCAGTGTTGGCGCGGCCAGTCTGGAGCAAGCAAAATCATCCTTGGTTTGTCCTGTTTGATTTTTAGTAGTACTTTGGAGAGTAGAGGCAGAGGGGGGAAGGCATAGACTGACAGGTTTTTCCAACTGAAGGACACAGCATCCACTTTCCAGGCTTGCTTGTGGGGAGTCCTTGTGCAAAATTTGTCCAATTGGTAGTTCTGGGGAGAGGCAAACAGGTCTATATCTGGGCTCCCTCATTTGCTTGTCAACATGTTGAAAATCCATGGTTCCAGTTTCCACTCATGGTTTGGGTCCATGAGGTTTCTGCTTAGTCCGTCTGCTAGTGTATTTAATTTTCCTGGCAGGAATTGAGCTTGTAGGTGCACTTGGTAGCTCAAGGCTATGTTCCACAATATAATGGCTAGTCTGCAGAGAGGGTAAGAATGTGTACCCCCTGCTTGTTTATGTACCTCATAACAGTGGTGTTGTCCGTCTTTACCATTAGTTGTCCTGGAAGAATGTGGTCCTTGAAGGCTGTCAGAGCATTCAGTACAGCTAACATTTCTTTTTGATTGATATGCAGGCACATTTGACTTGGGTTCCATTTGCCCTGAATGCACTTCCCTGCCAGGTGAGCCCCCATGCATAGTCTGATGCATCTGTTGTTAGGGTTTGGGCAGCAGGGTTGGTGTGAAAGGTAGTCGCTTGTTTTGGTGGCAGGCCTCTGCCCACCAAAGGAACTCTAGGCGTAGGCAAGGTATGATAGGAATCATTGTTTCTAGGTCTTGAGGATGTTGACACCATAGGCGTTTTAGATACCACTGTAATTTCCTCATATGCAGTCTTGCATTTGGAATTAGAAGAATGCAGGAGGCCATGAACCCCAAGGCTTGCAGTATTTGTCTTGCAGATAGCAGGGTTTTTGTGGCCACTTGTATGAAGTAGGTTGTCAAATAAATTTGTTTCTCTGGCGTGAGGTAAGCCATCTGGGAAGTTGTATTTAAGCTTGCTCCCAGGAATATAATTTGTTGACAGGGTACCAGGTGTGATTTCTTTTCATTTATGGTGTACCCCAGACGAGTTAGAACCCTTTTTACAAAGGCCAGATGATTCAAATGTATGTCCTGGATTTCTGCCTGAATTAGACAATCGTCCAGGTATGGGTATATCTGAATATTTCTTTGCCTGTAAAATGCAATAACTGGAGATAGGCACTTTGTGAATACCCTGGGCACAGTAGATAAGCCAAAGGGCAGTGCAGAGAACTGATAGTGCATTTAGCCTGCTTTGAAGCGTAGGGTATCTTCTGCAAGATTCCCTGATTGCGATGTGCAGGTATGCTTCTTTTAAATCTAGTGCTGCCAACCAGGCATCTTTGCCTAGCATAGGATGTAATTGGTGAAGAGTCAGCATCATGAATTTTGGAATCTCCAACAAGGTGTTTAGAGTAGACAGGTCCAGGATTGGATGCCATGAATTGTCTTTTCTGGGTACCAGGAAAAGTCTTGAGTAGAAACCTTGTCCCTTTTCCTCTTCTGGTACCAGTTGAATAGCCCCCATGCTTAAGAGGGAAAGTACTTGTTTTGGGGCCTCTGCCCACAGATTTGGGCGGAGGTCCGGCCACCCACTTGGTGTTGGCAACATGTGGAAGTGAAATTTGTATCCCTGGGACACTATATTTAAAACCCATTTGTCCTGGGTAATGAGTTCTCATTTCTTTGCATGAAGAGCAGTCTTTCCCCCCAAAGTGCAAGTCAGTTGATAAGTGCTTGGAAATTTTAAAAGGAAGTCATTGAGACAGTTTACCATAGGGGGAGTCTTATTATTCCCAGATTTGGAAGTGGAGGCCCCCCATTGCTTAGTTCTGTGTGTCCCCTGGGACTGAAACCTGGGGTTTTTGCTGTGTCTGGGTTTGGCTTGAGAAGACCTGGAAGGGGCTGGAAAGGACCAATTCTTAGAGGGCCGTGCCTACTAAATCTAGGTAGCTGAACTTGTAAAAACTCTTTAACAGTTTGCATAGATTTAGCTTTATCTTCCATCTTTTTAAGAACTTCCTCAGCCTTGTTGCCAAACAGGCGGTCCTGATTTAAAGAAGCATCCAACAATTTTGCTTTAACATGATCAGGCAAAGATTGCTCCTTAAGCCAAGCATGCCTTCTGAGCACAGACCTAGTAACATCAGCCCTGCAAGAGGCCTCTAATGAATCAAAACCACATTGCAAAGTATGTTTTCCAACCTGTTTAGCAGTATGCATTAAATCCTGTAATTCTTTATTTTCCACACAGTCGGGAATCAACATCATTTTCTATTTAAGCAGTCCAATAACATGTTGCTGATACTTTAACCTATGGAACTGGCAGTTTAAAGCCCTAATGGCCAAGGTTGCAGATGTGTAAACCTTCTTACCCCAGCTATCCAGGGCCCTGGAGTCTCTATCAGAAGGGGTAGGATTTTTAGCAGTAGAAGCCTTAATGCCCTTGGGCCCCTGTGAAATAGTCTCTGGATCTGCAATAGGATTTTTGAAAAGGAACTTTTGTGACTCAGGGACCCTGAAGTATCTGTCAGGTTTTCTGTGAACAGGAAGCACGGAATCAGGGGCCAAACTAGATTCTGAAAAAGCATCATCAACAATGTCTAACACAGTAGGAATAGCTAAAGGCCTATGCTGAGGTAGGAGAAGGAAATCCCTAAACCTCTTTTTTGAATCAGAAAAATCCTGGCTTTCCCAGTGGAAATGCTCTCTTAGAGTATGTAAGGTTTCCCTAAAAGAAAAATCCTCAGGAGGTGAAGCAGAGGGAATGGAGTCCTCCGTATCAGAATCTTCATAAGTAGATAAGGGCAAATCCAGATCATCAGAAGAATTAGAAGAAACAGAATCCTGATCAGAAGATTCATAATCAACTTCAGTCCTAGGCCTCTTAAAAGGGGGGGGGGGGGTTGGCTACCCCTGATTATAGTTATTAGATCTTCAGCCATTCTTATCATTTGTTTTTTAGGCATAGAGGCCTGAGCATGTGGCCTGGGCATCGTTTTTTTAGGCATGGATCAAGATTTAGGCCTAAGTAAAGAAGGAGGTGTCGGTTTAATATGCAAGTCCGTAGGCCTGAATGCCCCCTCAGAAGCTGGTGCCTGCACAGCGGCTCCAGACCCATCCAAGGTAGAAACATCTGCAGGTTCAATAGTTGAAGCATCTCGCGGCATACCGGACTCCGAATGGGTCTCAGTAGAGGCCTGCAAATCAGAAGTAGTGGGTATCAGGGTTTGCGAAAGCGTCTCACTGAGTACTGGCGAACTGGCGACTGGCTTAGGAGAAGCGTCGTTGGCAGTTTTGGACCTTGGCAGCCTGTCTCTGTCTTTATCTTTGCATTTTTTTGGAATCCCGGTAGTCGGATCGCTAACCGATGATATTTCTGGATAATTAAATTGAGAACTGAAATATTTAGAGGTGGAAATATATCAACAATGGATAGTGCGCTGATTAAATAAAGCACAAAACTGACAGCAAGGTACATTTTGGTCAGGGCCTAGGCAAGGAATACAGTACGAATGAAAATCTTTATGAGGTATTTGCTTTCCACAAGTAATGCAATTATTAACTTTTACTGAAATCGGAAAGGAGCAAGAAAAAGTTTCTCCAATGGGGTACTTAGTTTTAGTAGAAGACTTCGGTTCAGAAACTCGAAAATGAAAATTTCAGGAGTCGGCTGACCAGCAGTTGCAAACTGCTTCTGCTTCGGGCACCGCCCAGCAAGAAAGACTGATGTAATGGTGTCAGCTGCATGTTTTATACCCCTGACGACCTGACATCATGGAAGAAGGGACAGCAACCGACGCTGGACCCAAGACTTTGTTAATCAGGCCGAATTGAGGGGTCGAAGAATATACACCCACAACAGACAGGGTCTTTCCATCCTTTTTACACCTGGATAGTGTGCCTTTCAACTTGGGGCCAAACAAAGATATTCTGTCCAGGGGAGCATTGATGAACGAAGACTTGAAGGGCTCTACAAAATCACATAAGTGCATCCAGGCATGCATCCTAATGAAATGCCTGAAACCGCTGCCCTTAAGGTTCCTACAACTACACGTGAAACCAGCCTGGAAATGGATTGTAGGGTAGCCAACTGAGAAGCCACAGAAGATTGAACTTCTTCAGAAATGGATTTTGAGAGAGTATTTACAGCTCCTTAATCAAATCCCTCTGAAGTCTTGTGAAATGTGCCAAATAATTCAGTGACCTTAAAGCATAGACACACTTACCAAATCTGTCCATTACCCGAGACTCCCTGTTGGTGGGATGAACAGTGAAACTGTCCTGTGCAAGTTCCTTCTTGGTGGCCACCACTATGACCATGGCATCAACAGGCACCCCTTTTCCGCAAAACTGCTTGTCCATAGGTGGTGCCATAATCTTAGCTAGTCTCCAAGGTATAGGCTTAACAATGTTGGGTTCCTTCCATGCCTGCTGAGAGATCAACTGAATGAGCTCATCAGCGGGTGGAGTCACCCAGCAGGTAGACGGGCCAGTACTGAAGGCCTCCAGGAATACAGACTCCTCAGATTAAAGGAAGCTGGGCATCCAGCCATCTCTCTGCTTAAGGATTTTGAGGATGTCTCCAAATGAGACATCTTCAGGAGGTGACTGTGAGGACCCTTCACCTTCCCTGAAATCTGTACATTCTTTTGTAATCTTTTCTGATAAGTCCAGGCACTTCTTCTTGCACAATTTTTTCTTAGGGACCTCCTCAGTGGGATGTTCAGGAGAGTTATAAGAAGAATAAATCAAGATTCCTTGTGGGGAAGCCTAGGGGTTTGGTGCTGGCTGTCCCTGTGAAAAGACTTGGTGAGGCCCTGAACACAAAGACATCATGGCTGAAGATTTAGGATCCAAGGGTGTTGGATCCAACTGTTCCACCAAGGCAGAAAAAACTCTTCACAGACTTGAAGGCAGATCACCCTAGAGAAGGGGAAGACATCGGACCTGAAAAAGCAAACTTCTGGACCACTGTCCTCCCCTGCTCCAAGGGCAAAGTCCATGACATGGAAGCCAGAGCTGAGCTATCTAATGCTGAGACTCCAAGGAGCAGAGATGGCTCTGAAGGCTTCGGAGTCAACTGTAACACCTTCAATCTGTCAAGGAGGCTTCAACTCCTTGAGCTCTCCAAATCTGACAGGATTGGACTACTCAGAGCAAACTTCAGATCCGCAGATAAGACAATCCTTGGATCCAAGACAGATGGATCCCAATGAGTCAGATCCAGAGACTCTGAGCCTGCTGAAGGAGTCAGAGGAGGAACCAGTAGTGGGGGTGTAGCAATAGAGAGGACCTTCTGACCCAGAGGAGCAACAGCCGAAGGGACACTCATCTGACCCTGTGTTGAGAGAATCTTCCTCACCAGTCTTTGCACATCTTCTTCTGTAAGAACAAACAGAATGCATGGAAGGACACTTAGGTGTAATCAAAAAGGGGGAAATACCCTACAGCATACTGGATCCACCAAAGGTGAATATATGGTCCTTGGCAATACAAGTAAGATTGAAGGACTAGCAACAGCTGGATCCAAAATGATTTGTTTTGGATGCGAAGAAGTCAGATCAGCCAATTTTACTTTCTTTGGATCTGAGGAGTTTGGATAAGTCAATTTTAGTTTATTCAAATATGAGGAAGTCAGATCAGACAATTTTGCTTTCTTCAGATCCAAGTATGAGGTCAGATCTGTTTTTGATATTTTATGTGATGACATCGAAGCCAAAGATGAAGAGGAGCCTTTTGGAGACCCTGATTTAGTTTGCTTAGTCTTAGTTTTAGTTTTGGGAGACTTGTCTCCATAAATAGCCTCCACAAACTGAGATGAGAGTAACAATCCCTTTAAAATCAGTTTATTTTTACGTTCAATCAAAGCCCAGAGGTTGAATCCATGGCAAATAGAGCAGTTTTCCTCCAAATGAAGTGGGCCTAAACAATACACACATAAAGTATGGGCATTCGATAAGGGGAGTTTATGCCCACAGTTAAGACATTTCTTAAAGCCAGCAGGCCCCTTTTTACTGTAGTAAATTACAACACTAAGAGAGAAAAAGAGAGAAAAGGAAACTACTACTACTTTTACTTTTTTACTACTTTTTTTTTTTGTTAAAGAGAAACAAGAGAAGGAGAACAGCAACTACCAATAGTGGTAGAAAAATCTAAAAGTAAATGTAGAAGAGAAAGAAAATACTATCAATAGTATTTAAAAAGTACATTAAGGACTGGGGGAAGGGAAAAAGTAATAACAATAATGTAAAGGGGGTAAATAGAAGAAGGGAAATACTAATCAAGATGAAGATGAAGAAAAAGTTTTTTTTTTACTTAACTTTTAGTAAAGCTCAAGAGTGAATGGAAAACAAATCTTCCATTGAAAATGACAAACGAAATCTGAGGTACTTGGGGATGATGCATTATGATTAAGGGAGAAGCTCAAGAGTTTTCGGTTGCCACGAGCTTTAGCAAAAGCCGAGTCAGATCCGAGGGATCAGATCCGAACCCATCAGTTGAGGATAGAATGAAAATTGACAACATCAGATCAAATGTTAAGAACTCCCCATTACAATTATCTCACCAGCCAGTACAATTTGTCTGTACTGACCAACAAATGACAGTGGTGGAATAAAAGATTTGTTTCTGTCTACTGTCCACAAGAATAAGGTATTCCTTCCTCCAATAAACTTAGAAACTAGCTGGAATAACAGCATGTGTGCTCGCTTGCATTTTCTGAAGGATACCAATTCTGAAACTGAAATGTATGTCAGTATTTAGTAACTTTAGTCCTCAGTGGCTTGTCCAAAAAACACAGATTGTATAAGGAACAGACCAAAAATATGAAGCAATAACTTAGACATTCTGCAAAATTCTGGACAGTTGAGAGGCATAAAAGGTGAATGTAATCATAACGTACTACGTTACACTGCTTTTCTGACAGTGAATGCTAAGTGCTTTATGACTTTGAAAGCTGTTAAACACATTTTGTTTCTATGTTACTGTAACTAGAAGTATATGAAGCACATAAACCTCCATGCACTACAAAGAATTTTTATTGTGTGAGTGATCATAACATAATATTAACTGTCCTCGACATATAGCTCTAGAGGTGAATTTCTTGGCATCCATGTCTCAACCATGTAACATGGAGGTTATGATCGGCAACCAAATCATAATCCTCTCTCTATTTTATATATATATATATATATATATATATATACATATATATATATATATATATATATATATATATATATATATATATATATATACACATACATTCACTACATCACCAACCCACTAGGCTCACTCTCCTGAAGTGCATTAATAAATAACATCTAAACATTTTTAGCAACCTGTAGAGCAACAGTGGTGCACTTTGTGGTCCATGAATGGGAGAGGTAAGCCATAAATCATACCTAGATCTAGTCATGAGATCTTCTCCCTCATCCACGAGACCTGCCTACAGAGGCTGCAGTACCACATCATCATCATCTTCTTTCGGCTGTTCCCGTTAGGGGTCACCACAGCAGATCATCTTTTTCCATTTTTTCCTGTCCTCTGCATCTTGCTCTGTCACACCAACCACCTGCATGTCCTTAGCATCTTTTTTCTCAATATACTCAGCATCCCTCCTCAGCACATGTTCAAACCAATGTAATCTTGCCTCTCTGGCTTTGTCTCTAAACCTTCCAACCTGGGCTGACCCTCTAATAAACTTATTCCTAATCCTGTCCACCCTCATCACACCCAGTGCAAATCTTAACATCTTTAACTCTGCCACATCCAGCTCTAACTCCTGCCTTTTTGTCAATGCCACTGCCTTCAACCCTTATAACATAGCTGGTCTCACTACCCTCTTGTAGACCTTCCCTTTCACTCTTACTGGTACTCATCTGTCACAAATCACTCCTGACACTCTTCTCCACCCACTCCATCCTGCCTGTACTCTCTTCTTCACCTCTCTTCTACACTCACCATTACTCTGAACTATTGATCCCAAGTATTTAAACTCATCCACCTTCGCCACCTCTACTCCTTGCATCCTCACCATTCCTCTATCCTTCCTCTAATTCACACACATATATTCTGTCTTAGTCCTGCTGACCTTCATTTCTCTTCTCTCTAGAGCATATCTCCATCTCTCCAGGGTCTCCTCCACCTGTTCCCTACTCTCACTACAGATCACAATGTCATCTGCAAACATCATAGTCCATGGGGACACCTGTCTGATCTCGTCTGTCAACCTGTCCATCACCACTGCAAATAAGAAAGGGCTCAGAGCTGATCCTTTATGTAATCCCACCTCCACCTTAAACGCATCCGTCACTCCCACCGCAGACCTCACTGCTGTCACACTACCCTCGTAAATATCCTGTACCACTCTTACATACTTCTCTGACACTTCCGACTTCCTCATACAATATCACAACTCCTCTCTAGGCACCCTGTCATATGCTTTCTCTAAGTCTACAAAAACACAATGCAACTCCTTCTGACCTTCTCTGTACTTCTCCATCAACATTCTCAGAGCAAACATTGCATCTGTAGTGCTCTTTCCCGGCATGAACCCATACTGCTGATCACTAATCATCACGTCCCTTCTTAACCTAGCTTCCACTACTCTTTCCCATAACTTCATGCTGTGACTGATCAATTTATTCCCTCTAGTTACTACAGCTCTGCACATCACCCTTATTCTTAAAAACCGGTAACTTCCAGAATATTTCTTGCAAGATTACTACTGTGTAAACACTCATGCTGTACCACTGTCATCACTTGATGCTGGTTTCTTAGCTACTGTTTTGCTTCTTATAGTCATCTGTTTTCTTTTAAGTTTTTTTTTCTTTTATTTTGCTTATACAAAAAAAATGATTAGACCTTCACCTAGTTGTTCCTGTTTTACTTAGAAGTTTGGGTACCTGTAATGATACAATAATGTTTCGCTTCAGTCATCTAGGGTAGGGTTAGAGTCTCCTTGTCATTCCTCTTTTGGGAAAATCTCCTGTTGATAAACAGTTCTTTTTCTTCTCCTCACAAAAAGAAGTACTGATAAAATACAATTGATTTAGAGTGAAAGGAGGTGTGAGTTGTGTTGGGTGTCACTAATTTGCTAGTTCTTGTACTTCTGTTTTCCTGCAGCAAACAGTACAGGAATTCTGAAACAAAACAAACTCTTCTTTTAAAGCTATGTGTTTTGTGATAATATAAAGATATTACACAGGACAGTCAAATTATCTATCAAATAAAAATTGAGTAAAAATACTTGCCGTTTCAAAGCACACACAGAAAAGCACTGTAAATTAACTCAGCTGTAGTTCTACCAGATAAGAAAAAAGATAAAAATTATGATTACTTGACAAAATAGACTATTAAATGCTAAATAATATTCAAAAGCAGTAGTATAAAGAAAGAAAATGAATGTTTATATAAATGTTCTACTTCTGCCCAGTCACCTTCTTGTAGCAAACAGTTTAGGGAAATGTGTGTTATATGCTCTGCAATGCTGGTAAGTGCTTTACCTCTAAACGTGGATCAGTTAAGTTGTCAGGTACTGATTATAAATGGTCCTGTTAAGTAGTAATAGCTATTTCACAACAACAGCAGATCTATACCTGGACTGGTTGAGGATAAACAAAGGCTGGTATTCATAGTCTGGTATATTGTAAATGCGTCACAGTTATTTGCAAGTAGTGCTGCTATACATACATGCAAATAATCCCTTTAGGTTATTTGTGTTGAAAAAGCAACTGCAAAGCTATTATAAAAAACACACCCATTTAAGGCAAAAGCATATAATATGCAAACGTCAGCGTTAGGAACTTGCAAATTAATATGCAAAAGCCTAAAGCTTCATATTACTTTGTATGTATTTGAGTATCACAGCCAAGTGTGACTAAACAGAGTCACACTTGAAAGGTGTAAAGCAAATGCAGATGACATAGCAAATATAATCAAAGTTTAAAAGAATAAAGGGATTTATAGTGTTTTATATAGTGGTATCTTTATGTGTACACCCTGATGGCTTTATTAAAAAATATAAAGGGGGAAACAGGAAAGACTGAAAAAGGGGACACAAACAAAGAGGGGAACACAGAGGAAAATTTCAAGACGGTTTGTGCTGAAAGAGATGGGAGATGAGGGGCACTATGTTTTTGTCAGAGGATAGACCCAATATTTTTTCAATTTTTTTATATGGAAGGTAGTATGTGAGGGCAGTAGGACAGAGGGTAATAGACAAAGGATATGGGAAGAAGGGCTGAGGAAGAGATTATGCAGGAGTCTGCAGTCCTCAGAGCCTCAAACACTTTTATTGTCAGATGGTGGAGCAATGGAGGACCCGATGTTGAGGGGGGAAGGGTCTGTTTTGGTGTGGTGATTGGCACAAAGTGGGACTGTGGGAGAGTGTTTTCAACATACTGAAGAAAGGTTTCAACAGGCTGAATCTGCCTGTCTACTGTCTACTTGAGTACATCCTCTACCAAATTCCGAACCCCCCTTTTGGTGAGGCTTGCCAAGCTACCACATGCTGGGGTGCCTGCAGGACTGATGCCACCACCTCAACCCTACAAGGATGTCTCTGGACCGCAGAGGGTAAGCACTTTCTAATCTTTGAATACATGCCTGGGCCACTCCTAAAGGATTTGAATCTGTAAAAAAAAGTAAAATAAATGGGCAAGAAACAAAATAACAAAGGAGAAAGAGATGGAAGAAACAGACAAAAAGGAAGGGTGGTACAAAACAGGAAATACACAATAAATCCACACATCATGTTACATGACATTTCATTTCTTTAAAAAAAAAAAAACATTATAATTAAGTGTTTTTTGAAGTAAAACTTGTGTATGGGAAGTGTTTATGTGTACATGGGTGTACTCATTTGGGAAGTGCTTGTGTACTCGGGAAGAATGATTAGTGTTTATGCATACTTCTGATGAATTCATATGGCAAGTGCTTGTGTGTGCTTTGAAGGAGAGTGAGTTCCTCTCAAGTTCTGTATGTTTCTTTGTCTGATATTCAGTATATAATACTAAAAACACCCCTTGTAATTATTAAAGATAATTAGTTAAACACAAAACAATGTTACTTATATTGACAAATCTGTTACAGTTGCTGGAAGTGTAATGGTTTCTCTTCAGTTCTTTCATTTACAATGCTGAAAAATATTTCTTATAACCACTAAATAAAGTAGAGCAGTTATACACTGACATATTTTTCAGTCTTGTTTGCACTTATGTAATAATTTGACATCATTTGTTTAAGCTGTGTGTAAACTTTTTTATAAGCATTTCAAAATAGTTTAATCTAGAGTAATGTACTTATGTAATGAATCTATCTATCTATCTATATATATATATATATATATATATATATATATATATATATATATATATATATATATATATGTGTGTGTGTGTGTGTGTGTGTATGTATATATATATATATATATATATATATATATATGTATGTATGTATATGTATACCTTATTGTACCCTAATTCTTCCTCAGCTGTAAATAGAAGACATAAGAAAATTATTGTTTATCTGTGTTATATATATATATATATATATATATATATATATATATATATATATATATATATGATTTACCTTCACTTGGTCGATAAACACAAATGCCAACATCCTGAAGGTAAACCACTGTACATCAAAAATGGAAATGTCAACTTTCTAGTATGCATGTACCAGGGTTGCTTCTTGGCTCATGCAAATATTATTTCAAAAAGAAATTAAAAAATAAAAAAAATACACCCCCCCATAATAACATTCCCCCTCCCCCCACTAATTATATATACTAACTCCTCGATCACACTATCCCTGGTGAAAGTGAGTATTCCCCTACCCAGGGATTTTTGATCTCGCACACCTGTTGACTATCTGTATAGTCAACCAAGTGCAGTCGATTAAACAGATGTTGACCTAAACTTCTTGTCAACCAAACCAACAGAACCCATGTATAAATATATATATATGTGTGTGTGTGTGTGTGTGTGTGTGTGTGTGTGTGTGTGTGTGTGTGTGTATATATATATATATATATATATACACACACACACACACACACACACACATATACTATATATATATATATATATATATATATATATATATATATATATATATATATATATATATATATATACCCATACATATACACACACCAGTCAGTACATTATTTATTTATTTATTGTTTAACTGGGTTAGTCCAGCTGGGCTTGTGGCCCATTTTCAGTGGAGACCCGAGGAGAAAAGCTCCGAATACAAATACAGACAGACATTTGCAACATCGCAAAATATAAGTACAAAGTTTTGTAAAACTTGGAAAAGGCAAAAATACAGAAAGTTGCCACATTAGTAACAGATAATGTGAGTATCTTATATCAAAATTATTATGTACAGGAAATAACAGTTTTACATTAATAGATACACTGCTTAGCAATTAAGAGAGTGTCAATTTGAGAATATGTGTAAGGCCGGCTAGAGGGGGGCATGCAAAAGAAATAGGAAAGATGTATAATAATAAGAATATATAATATAAAGAATAATTTGAAAAGATGTAAAGAGAAAGACCTATGACATATTGTTAAATTTAGCAAAGAAAAATGATTTAGGAGTTTAGTTAGTGGTGTGGCTGTTTTAGGTGGGAGCATGTGAAGGACATTCCCATTTGGAGGCGAGATGGGAGTGAAGCATGGATTTGTAGTTGTTATGGTTGGTATGTTACGTAGTGGTGTGGGGAGAGCGTTCCACAGTTTGGCTATGGTGTGGGATAGCAATAGTTGGCCAGGTGGGTGTAGGGGTTTGTGTACATGTAGGAGGTTTTGGCCTTTGGATCTCAGGGTGCGTCCAGGTGTGTAGGGTGTTAGAGATTTGGAAAGAGAGGGATATTCTGTTGGTTTAAAGATGAGTTTGTGGGCTGTTGTAAGTTGCAGGTATTTTAGGTGGTTGTGGAGTTCAAGCCAGTTCAGGCTGTGAAGGGAGTGGCAGTGATGGGAGGAGTTCTTAGAACTGGTTGCAAATTTGCAGATTTTATTGTAACAAGCTTGGAGTTTGGAACGGAGGCCAAGTTGTAGGTTGGGGAATAGGGGAGCACCATAAGAGAGAGGGGAGAAGGAAGGTTGATGCAAGGGTTTGACGGGAGGAGGGAGTTAGGAAGCAGTTATGTCTGTAGAGGAGACCAATTTTCTGGTTGTTTTTTTTTACATTCGCTGCAGTACTTGGTTATTTAATTATTTATTTATTTTTGTTTACATATGCATACCTGCATGAATTGTTATAACAGTGTGCCAATATTCTCTGTAATGCAACAGAAGTATAAATGTATACAACGCTGGTGGAATGTTGTTTTCAAAATACTATGGTGTGTATGCAACACTGTCCTCAGGTAGAATTTATTCGCAAACCGAGAAATGTAGCAATTCATGGAAATTTGCATTTCCTTTGCTGTATAAATATGTCCCATTTGATAAATAACGCAGAAGTAAAATAAGTATTCATTTCTCAGTGAAGTTTATCCTGGTCATTCACTTGGCACGGCAATCAACACCACCCCTTTCCCAACCTTCACTCTGACTAGGGTGTAATATTTGAGGGAGACTTAAGCCATGTTGTATGAGCAACTACAATACTTCTGAACAAGCAACTGTATTAAGCAACCGTTATAGTAATATTTATGTGGTAGTAGTAAATCAGTTTATGCAATAGTCATAAATTAAATTAGAATCTGTACTTGCAAATGTTTTACTTCAGTCTATACAAATACATGAACAACTACTTCTTGTAATAAAACAGAGGTTTTATTTCTTTGATTTACAGAGCTACATATGCAGAATATTATTTTAGTAAATATATGCCATGTTTGCATTTATTAAGAAATTTATGTTAACACATAACCCGTATCTTTTTTCCAAAGATGCATGCATGTTTATACACATTTATGATTTCCTCTGAATTTTCATAACAGCAGTATAGATAATAATTTGCAGTTACACCCATCTTTTACAGAAAATATCTCTACCTAATCAAAGTTGTTATGCTGTTTTTTTATGTTCAACATGACCAAATGAAATAGTGAACATTAAGAGCCAAAGTTTAGTACGTACTATAGAACTCTGGCCTTCTCTCTATTACCTGATCTACCCACATGGCCAGCTGGTCATCCCTATGCTTCTGCAAATCATCATAATGGTGATGGCACTGTTGCCTAGAGCAAGTTATACCTGTAGGGCTGACAGGTGGCTGCTCAACTCCTGCCAAATATCTATTTTCTTCCAGGTGGTGTCACATATACACACCTTGATCTTATCCTGATATGACTCACTGAGAAAAAAGAACATGATAAGAGTCTCTTTGTTGGACCAGCTTGGAGTGTGGCCTTGTGCCTTCAAAGGTGATGCCATGATGCAAAGTGCTAGAACCAGAATGAAGAAAGTATGGCCAGGGTTGTATTTCTCAGGTTCAGAATCACTCCCTGTGGGGTGTAACATCATCTTAACCAAACCCTGTTAATTATTGGAGGCATTACACCAAGTATTGACATTATTTGCAAGTTTGTTTAACCAAAACTGTTTTGTCACATACAATTTCTTTTAAAGAAAAACAGTCACCTTTCACTTACATACTGGATAAAAAATTGAAATATATTAAATAACTCTTTGGTATATGATTTACAGTTGCCACTGCTGAGGGTCATTGAATAAAGTGCATTTCTGCAGTATTACACCTGAATGCCAATTATACATGTCTCATATAGTACAGCAGCAGTTACTTTTTTTATTTTGGGGTGTGGTATAAAATAAATATTACTATGTGTCTTATTTATAAGATTTAGGAACTTGTGAGTTGTTTTAAGTGCTAAGGTTTGACAGATGATGCTAGATGGGCAAGAATTACACTTTATATTGGTGAAAACTGTCATTCAGATGGCTCCATTTTATCTTTTTTAACTATATTCTGATTTAGGATAGTCTAGGGAAATTCGTGTATTACTGCAGGAAGCTGGGATGGCTGAGGAGTGCTACATACTGCAGAGCTGTCCAAAACATGTTCGTGTCAGTCTGGCTGTACATTTATGACTGCCCAAGACTGATGTATGCCCATATATTGCTGTACATATTTGCATATTACTAAGAGTCATAGAGATAAATGAAAATAGGCCTCATTTGCATAAAACATGTGTAAATGGCCCTGAACTTATACTGAAAAGTTGAACATTGCCATACTAATTCATTAATAATTGAGGTAGGTGTCAAATGTCTTGAGATACTGCAGACTTTTTAAAATAAGAAAATATTTAAAAAATATTGTAATCTAATAAGAAATATTTATAAATAAATGAAATTATTGACAAACTTAAATGTTGCATTTACATATATGATGTGCATTTTATGATGGCAATGAATAATTGATGGAATATTGTGTCATTTGAGATTTCAGTACAGAAGCAGTGGAAATGATTAGTGATCAATGAAAATAAGCATTATTTTGGTATTATTTAGTTATTGTGCATACAGGACATAATGTGAAGTTCTGCATTGGTAAGGATATCAGTATACATGTGTGTTTGCTGGGAGATTTCTAAGTGACAGTGATGAATAAATATGGCAGTAATATAAATACATGACAATGATAGAGACAATAGACCTAAATGCATTACAAGTAATATTTCTCCATTTTAATTAGCTAGATTTAGATGTTTGTACATACTTATCTAATCTATCACCAATGCCTTCCTCTCCCTCCCATAATGCTTATCCTTTACGCCTTATCGTTATCTCTCTTTCTAGCCTATCACCTGGAAATTTGTTTTTTCTCTAATGCCACCTTTCCAACTATCCTGAACTACTTCCAATACATCTTTGTATCTTATCTATCATACCTGCTTCTTCCTGCCAAATCTCTCATTATAATATTATTACCTCATAGAATATCTATCACATTAACCTCCCTACCAGATCTCTCTATAATATTCTTTTATAGCTCATATAAAATCTATTCCACATTTACCTCCTTTTCATCACTTCACATCTTCAATAACCCCTAACCCTTACTACTATCTCTGTTCAATCATACACTTCCCTATGTCTTACTACCATTACTTAATTTGTATCCTTATACATACAAAGCAAAACTTCTACTTTTTATCTCTTCTGTATAGCTTAATATGCTCTGCCAGTAATGTACAATTCTAAACTAAGAAAAAAGAAGGAAGGCATCCAGAGCAACTGCAACACACTCAAGTGAGTGTGTTGCAGTTGCTCTGGATGCCTTCCTTCATTTTCTTGGTTTGACGTATGTTTAATCGTTTTACAACTCTAAACTAGAATTTTGACTGAACTCTCCTGGGTATCGTGTGATACTAACTTCTGATTCTCACGGTGTTAGTTTCCAGTAACCACCCTATATGCTTCAACTGCCCCTGTTTAGTGTTATAATGCACACACAGTTATGAAGACCCCACTGATTTGTTTCCTAAGTACTATCAAATCCTATTGAATTTACTTGTGGAAGACCATTGTTATACCATCTTAGTACCATCAACTTTCCTCTGAGAATACACTGCCTCATCATCATATTGCTTTCTATGAATGTGTATACCTATGGAATAAGAGTGTAATTATTGTATTTGATGATTGTTTTAATGTGCAAAAAACAGTATTAGAGTGTAATTAAGGAATTGTCTTTCTTATTCTCTGAAAACACTTACACTGCCTCTCTTCTCTCTACCTCCTTTCCCTGTACTTTCCATACAGATCTACACTACTCTACAAATTTCTCTCTTCCTCTCTACAGCTCTGCTGTTAACTAGCCTACTGCCTGCCCTTTGATTTGTGTCATATATTTTGCCCCTTCTTTCCTTATCTCTCTCCTACTCCTATCTACCCTTCTCTACCTGCTGGATACTATCATCACTTTTTTCTCTTTATTTTACAGTGACAGTAAGGAGAACTAACGTCTCTCACTTCTCTCCCCTGAATACTAATTCCTGCAAATTCTGTTGCATGACAAAAAAAGAGACCCCTCCAGCAGTGTGATTAACTTGCCACTGAAAGCTCAAAGTGCATCTCCCTCTACTGCAATTCCACTTTCAGCATGTAATAGCATTTTTCTTTTTTGTTTAACTGTAGTGTAAACTTGTTTGTGGTGTGCACACTACTGCCTTATTCTCCTCCCATCTCCCCTAACTCCCGACCTCTAGTTCAACTCCCAATGTTTTCATCTCATCCCTGGTT
Source organism: Protopterus annectens (assembly GCF_019279795.1). Classification (NCBI taxonomy): domain Eukaryota; kingdom Metazoa; phylum Chordata; order Ceratodontiformes; family Protopteridae; genus Protopterus; species Protopterus annectens. The sequence goes on along the minus strand of NC_056738.1, from coordinate 116,218,061 downwards.
GCTACAGCTTTCCTTCATCTAACCTACTCTTGGACCTGATGCATGGATTTTATGGACACTCCCCCTTCTCTCAATAGTTTCTCTGTAAGTTCTATCTTTTACTCTAACCCTTCTCTTACTGCCTCCTTAGCTTATCTCCTCTCTACACAGTTGCAATCACCTTGGTAAACAGAGCACACTCTGGACTCACTGATAGTTTTTCTTTCCTGTGATGCACTTCTAGTGGCTCTCCAACCCTAACCTCTATCACCACCCTAAATCCCTACCCGACTCCATTAGCGACCATTCTGCTATACGCGTTCAAAGATTCTCCCCCACCTGTCTAGCCATCATAAATTTAAAGAATGATGAAAGCTAACCAATTTCAATCCTGATGCATTCAATAATTCTCTCACCACTACAGACTGGTTCTTCCTCTTATCCCTACCACTAGATGAAGCTATTCTCCAATTCAACTTCATCCTCCTAAACACACTGGACTCCCTTACCCCTCCCAGAACTGTCAGAGTAAAATCACTGTGTTTCCCTTGGCTCACCACCTGTACTCGGTCTGTTATCCAAAATAGAGATTCCACCTCGAAACTCTGGACTAAGACCAAATCTCCCACACACTACCAAAAATATAAGGAACTCTGAAATCTAACCAAAAACACATAAACATTTATAAAAGAACTTCTACTTCTCACCCCAAACTACAGAACCCAGAAACCCTAAAAAATTCTGGAATACTGTCGACCAAATTCTCCACCCACAGAATCCCTCAACTCCCAACCCCTGCCCCAATAACACATCCCAAGAAACTGCATCCATTTTCAATTCATACTTCATAGATATCATCACCAAACTTATGCAAAGTTCCCACCCAACCAACCCCACTCCTCCCACTACAAAACAGCCCATTCTTACTAAATCCCGTTCCAACCAGCTACATTAAAAAAAACGATTCTCAGACTTAAACCATGTTCCCCATCAGCTGACAACCTGCCTTCTCTCTTCCTAAAGATTGATGTTAACTAAATAGGATATCCTGTCTCCATCCTCATAAACTGCTCAACCAATGAATCCACTGTCCATACTCTCTGGAAAAAATTCCACACCATACCAATCCGCAAAGGTGGAAATTCTGTAGACTCCCTAATTATCAACCTATTGCCATAGTCTCTCCAAAATTCTCAAGCACTGTGTTCATAAACAAATCTCACTCAAGAAAACATGATCACCCCTACCCAGCACTGCTTCTGCTTCCACCGCAGCACCAGTACTGCAGTTATTTCCTTTACTAACTCCATCACCTCAGCCAGAGACAATAATAAACTAGTGTCCTGCCTCTTTTTAGATCTTTCCAAAGCCTTTGACACTGTCTCTCACCCCATCCTCCTCTCCAAACTCTCTCAACTCAACCTCTCTTCAGCAACTATATCCTGGTTCAACAGCTACCTCACAGACAGACAGCAATCCGTAAAATGGCTCTGCTCTTTCTCCTTTTCTTCCCATTAAAATAGGCATCCTACAAGGCCCAGTTTTAGGCCCCCACCTTTTTAACATCTTTACTAATCAACTTCATACATCCTGTCCTCAGTAATCCCTCATACAGTACACAGATGACGCCACAATCATCTCTATTGCTGAAAACCTCTCTGACCTGCTAACCCTGACACAAACATCTTTCAATCTCACTGAAACATGGCTTACTAACAACCAAATCATACTTAACCCTAAAAAGAAAACTTCTTCTCTTCCTCCCCAAATCACTTTATCATCTTAAATCCTCATTTACCATCTCTTCCCTTAACAATACTACTATCATAGCTGAAACCCACACTAAGTTCCTTAGGGCAATAATAGACGGCCAACTTAACTTTGACCTTCATGTATTTCACAGTATCAAGAAAACCCACCAAAAGCTTGGCCTACTGTATAGAAACAAAAGGTTCCTCACACCCAACTCCAGGATCTCACTTGCCCAAGCATACATACTTTCTCCCTAACCTCATCTAAATCTCTCAAATCTTAACCATCTTACAGTCCTCACTACTTTCCAAACTTGAAACCACCTACAACAAATTTGCTAGATTTGCAGCTAATCTGCCCTCCAGATCACACTATTGTCATGCTCTCCAAACACTCAGCTGGCTAGAGTGTATTAACCAACTCTTATTTATGCAACTTCTCGTTATCCATTCTATCCTGAATAAGCCCTTTTCCTGCCCTAGCATCTCTTAACTTGTCTCTCTCTATAAGCTCCCTCGATCCCTCAGAAGCTTAGACCGTCTGTTATAGATTCACAAACCTAAAAAAATCTATTAAACAGAATCTCTACAGGTACTTTCCTGCTCTTTCATGAAACAAGCTTCCCATGACCCCCAGAAATATTATCCACATCCATGAATTCAAGAAAACTCTCAAATGGTACCTTAACAGCACCTGGACCTGTCACTGCAATTATGCCACTTGAACCCATCCTTTTCTCCTTCACTATCCTCTCTATTCCTCCCTTCCCTGCTACTATAGCTTACTAACAGACTGCATTGAATAATACAGTTGTCCACTGATGAAAAGCCAATGTGTCTTTTGCCAGTGTTTAGTTATTACCTACTACTCACATTAAATGTCTCTGTTGCTGTTTATCCTTACTCATACTGTTATGGGCATTCGCTTAATTGTTTTATTGTATTATTTTACTGTATTTTACTTCAATCTTATAATTTTTCTTGCTTTGTTGTAGTGTGGAGCCTTTTGGACATTTACTCAATTGTTTTACTGAATATTTTTTACTATATTATGCTTCAGTCTTGTAATTTTTCTTGTTTAGTTGTACTATGGAGATTCTCTCCCTGGGCCTCTGCTGAAAAAAGGCTTTTGCTCAGTCGGAGTATCCCGGTCAACAAATGTCAAATAAAAAATAAATAAAAAACTCTGCTGCAAATGTTGTCTACCCACATGATAAATTCTATTATGTCTAGAAAGATATGTATACTTAGGTATAACTGTAGAAGCTATTAATGTCTGTACTTGTTACTACTAACACATGTAATGTTTAATTATAACTGTAAAATCTTTTATGTCTGTATGTGTTTTGTGGAGCTTTTCTCCATGGGCCTCCACTGAAAATGGGTTCCTGACCCAGTTGGTCTTTCCTGGTCACCAAATGTTAATAAATAAATAAACTGTGTGACTGGAGGGGGGTTACATTTAGTAATGTTGGAAAATAAGTGAACAAAACAGTGAAAAGATAACTTCAGACATGAGGAAAATTGTGTAATGGCAGCCCTTAGGACTTATGTGAAACTTCTCTTTGGTAAAGAAGGGCCCGAACAAGCCGAGATGCTCTAGACCTGGAATCAAGTACTTCTCAATATAACTGCAGTGAGTGGCAGAAAGCAGAGTTCATTCTTTGGCATACAGCGCTGGATCAGGTACTAGGTGACCTAAGCAACTGTTTAGGATCTCATGCTGGCAGTGGGGCCTGGTCATAATCATAGGATCATAGGAGGATACTAGGCTATTGGCCCTTAGGCCATTATAACCCTAGCCAAGAGTTTAGCCCATGTTTAGACAACAATAAATTTAAAAGAAAACAAATATTTTCTTACTTTACTTAGCAATTGCATACTGTCAATTTAAGAATAAAAAAAAAGTTTCCTGTGATACCTCTCAACCTGTTAGTGTAAGAAATCTGGACAAAGCCAAAAGTAATGGGTGGACAAAGGCTCAAAAATAGGGAAAAATTTTAAACATTGCTCTTATAAATTTAGAAAGTCGCTAGATTAAAGGGTTCTGCATTAGCTTACGTTTTCTGAAGGATATAAAGCCTAAATCTCAAATATCTGTCATTATTTAGTGACATCAATCCCCAGTGATTTGCCAGAAAACCACAAATTTTATGAGGAACAGAACAAAAATATGAGGCAAAAATTTGGACATTCTGTGAAAATCTGGATAGTTGAGAGGTGTTTTCCTTCTTTGCCCACATCCTGATGCTTCCTGCTTTCAGCCAATGAAACAGGAGCGAACGTGAGCAGAAATGGTGCAAAAATTCAAACAAATGGTGTTTGGAGTTACTAAGTGAGAGAGAGTTTTGTGTGCGTGTGTGTGTGTGGGGGGGGCTATCTGGGTGATGTGTAAAATGCCCCCACTTAGCTATGTGGCTTGTCAGTCAAAACTAGGGTGTAAAAGTCAAGATCTAGCTGCCATCCGATACACAAATTACATGTTGATGCAATTGAAAAACTTGCTGTTCTGTTACCTTTTTAAGTAATTTAGAGTAGTCTGACAGAGAAGACATAAGTAGGTCAAAAATAAGATGTAGGTGTCCTACAAGCATGCAATCCCCAATAAAACAATATGTCATATGCAGTAATATTTCTGTTTTGTGTATGACTTGTGATTTGTTGAACAAAAGGCACTGCTACACTGTTTATATTGTCTGTAATTATTTTGCTTTAATCACTGCACTAAAAATGAATTAATTCATTAACAGGCCTGGATGTGTAATAAAATCTAAACATGTTGCATTTTAATAACATGTTTTTGCAGTACCTTCTTTAGAGCCTCCAGCACATTCATAGCATTTTACATTTGTCAGATTATATTGTCTGCATTATTTAGAGTAATGATCAAAGCCATCTAAGCTTCAGCATCCCTTAAGAGTAGCCATTGTTGCATGTTATTGTGGTACAGTCTTTTCTACAAGATCAGATTGCAAAGGATTTTTGTGTTTAGTTAAAATTTCTTATTTAAGCAGTTAGTACAGAGAACTAAAGCTACAACTTGTTAATGAGTTACTTCATGTGACAAGGGGGCAGAGTTTGAGTCTTTTCATCTTCAATTACTTCTCATGTGACACTGAGCAACTCATTTAACCAGGAATGTGCTAAACTCCTTAATGATCTTCAGTCCTGTATGCCTAGTAAGTAACTATGAACCTGTTGTTATTGTTTGCCAGGCATTTCTTATTGCACAGCTGATCTACTTCATGAAATATAAGGGCAATGTCACTGGCACACTATTTTTAAAGCAACATGGGCATTTATTTTTCAATGGCAGTTGGCACTGCATTTGTAGATTTGTTTGTGTCTTTCGGCTTTTCCCGGTTAGGGGTCGCCACAGCAGAACTCCGGTCCGCTAATGACTGGTAGTGGATTTTTATGTACCGGGTTACCAGCCCTGACGCACAGCCTTCAACGAAGGCACGCCCCATTCACGTATGCCTCCACACAGAAGACGCTCTAGCTGAGAATCGAACGGGACAACGTCTTGCTATGAGGCGACAACGCTACCGCAGCACCACCACCTCATTTGTAGATGAAGCACTTGCAAAGTTGTTTGCCAGCAGCAACTTCTGCATTAATAATCATTCTCTTTAATGTGGAATTACACAGATGACTTTTACTTCAGCAGAGATTGTGTGTATTAACTTAGCATCTGTTAATAATCATTCTCTTTAATGTAGAATTACTCAGATGACTTTTACTTCAGCAGAGATTGTGTGTATTAACTTAACATCTGTTACCAGGTGGTTGATATTTCTTACGTTCTTAAAAATACTCTTGTATTTAAAATATGCTACACACAGTTGGATCTTATGTTATAATGCTAGTGATCTTTATACAGTTTCATGTAGTTCACCCAAAGTTACCAACAGAGTACATATAGTTTATTTCTGCATAACAAAATGGATGAACACAGTCAAAAAAATGATTATAACCAGTGGTTATAATGCTGGTGGAAGTGGGGGGGGCTCTCTGTGGATAAAAGTACCTTATGCTCTTATCATCTGATTATTTTTAAACAGTCAATAATCTGGCTTTGCAGAACTAGTGTGTGTGTGTGTGTGTGTGTGTGTGTGTGTGTGTGTGTGTGTGTGTGTGTGTGTGTGTGTGTGTGTGTCAGAATTAAGTTGAAACACTTTGTCTACTGTGTGTTTGGATCAAATATGTGACTTTGGCAATTATTATAGTTATTCATTTTTGACACTGAAATTTGAGAAGGATATAGTCAACAATGTAGCTATAATGGGACTATATCAGATGATCGAAGTTTTACCACTTTGAATCAGTATACATTGAACACTACTGAAGTAGTAAAACATCGAATCACCATTAAAACATTTTTTAAAATAAAACAAATAAAACAAAAGGGTGTAGGCAGCAACTTCTGCATTAATAATCATTCTCTTTAATGTGGAATTACTCAGATGACTTTTACTTCAGCAGAGACTGTGTGTATTAACTTAGCATCTGTTAATAATCATTCTCTTTAATGTGGAATTACTCAGATGACTTTTACTTCAGCAGAGATTGTGTGTATTAACTTAGCATCTGTTACCAGGTGGTTGATATTTCTTACGTTCTTAAAAATACTCTTGTATTTAAAATATGCTACACGCAGTTGGATCTTATGTTATAATGCTAGTGATCTTTATACAGTTTCATGTAGTTCACCCAAAGTTACCAACAGAGTACATATAGTTTATTTCTGCATAACAAAATGGATGAACACAGTCAAAAAAATGATTATAACCAGTGGTTATAATGCTGGTGGAAGTGGGGGACTCTGTGTGAATAAAAGTACCTTATGCTCTTATCATCTGATTATTTTTAAACAGTCAATAATCTGACTTTGCAGAACTAGTGTGTGTGTGTGTGTGTGTGTGTGTGTGTGTGTGTGTGTGTGTGTGTGTGTGTGTCAGAATTAAGTTGAAACACTTTGTCTACTGTGTGTTTGGATCAAATATGTGACTTTGGCAATTATTATAGTTATTCATTTTTGACACTGACATTTGAGAAGGATATAGTCAACAATGTAGCTATAATGGGTCTATATCAGATGATCGAAGCTTTACTACTTTGAATCAGTATACATCGAACACTACTGAAGTAGTAAAACATCGAATCACCATTAAAACATTTTTTAAAACAAAACAAATAAAACAAAAGGGTTTTGCCCCCCCCTGTACCCCCCACCCCCCACTACTTAGATGTACCAACTCCGAGACTGCACTACATTGAAGTAAATGGAAATCTCCCCTTATGGAGATTTCTGTTTACATGTTCGATATTCTAAGCTTTCACTATTGTCATGTTGACAATATCAGATTCAATATTGTCGGCTTTCGACAATGTAATATAGACCCAGCTATAATTGCTGGGTCTGGGGGATGTCTGCGGATATAAATATACAAATAACTCACCTCTGGCCAGATGCATTTTCAATGAATGTGAGTTTCAGGGAAGAGAAGTTCACTTTTGTTCATGTCATGTTTGTTTTCAATGTGAGACTATTTTGTTTTCTCTTCTTTAGCAAAAAGTCATTAGTGTTTTTGTGCTGAAATAAATATTTAAAATCAAATCTTTGTAAGCATTGTAAAAGTAAAGAAGAAAATAATATGCACACTGATGTGTTTGGACAGCGTTTATGGTAAATGGGGAAAAACAGCCAAGTAATGGGGCATTGGAATGTTTGGGGGGTAGTCCTTTGCACAGCCTAGGGGCCCATTTGATCATGATCTGACTTAGTTCAAGAAGAAGGTGAATGATATGGTAGTATGTGCTAGAAGCAAGGACAGGCATAATGTGATTTGTCTTACCATTACGATGGGGGGGGGGGGCTTAGGCAATTACTCAATTAACACCAGATGAGGAATAGCTTGTACCTATCCATGAAAATGACTAAAACACAGAAAATGATGGCAAAGGAATAATTAGAGATGGTAAGAGCACTGGTGGATATCAGAAGAACTTGTCTGCTTATGAAGGTTGGTATAAAAACAGTAACAGACATTGATATGGAAAATCAAATACTAGTATAAACAACGACCACGAAAACAGTTGAAAGAAAACAAAAATGCAATCACCTATTGAGGCAAGCCCTTGTTGTACACCAGTTTGTGCAAACACGAAAAAAACTTTAACAGCCAGCACCAATAAAAAGCGAACGTAAAATAAAATAAAACTTGGTGAAAACAAAACCTTAACGCCAAGTTTATTGACAAAAAAACAAGCGTTTTCACTGGAGCCACAGCTACAGCTTCATCAGAGGTACAAAAAAACCCGCCAAGACAGGTTTATATTCCCACGTCATTGCGTGCTCCAAATAAAGCCATTAAAGGGCCATACCCTTTTAAACAAAGACGTAAATTATGGAACATACAAAACCATTAAAATAAACATCAAACCCCTAGACCAACTGCAAACTAATAAAAACATTAATTCAAAATTGTTTAAAGTAATTTTAACATTATACAATAATTGTTTCATATAAAAAAGTGGAACCTATCACATTGCATCAATATTTCATGTAAAAAATAAAAACCCATCACATTACATATTAGTTAAATGTACATATCGTTGTCGGGTACTTAAAATCAAACCTAATATATTTCAATTAACATTAATATCACTCTGTACAACTATTGTGTGAAAACCTTAAAAAGTTAAAATGTTTGGAGTAAACATGGTTACACAAATTACTTTTTATTCAGATCTTTATTCGATATACCATATCTTTACTAAGTTTTTCCTAATATTTCCACTCAGTAACAAAAAAGAAATGGCGTGTACCTAAATTTTAGTGTGAACTGCTTGTAGACCGTGGTTATTTCTGTTACTACCACTGAGTCCCATAAACAGTATCAACAACCTTATTTTTATGGCAAACCGCTTGTAGAGCCCATAACAAGTTTCAAATTACAGCATTTTGTGAAAATGTTAATTAATTTAAACATTTAAAATATTTAACATGTAATGAAAAGACCTTAATTAATGGTTATCGTTTATAGCTTTTTAGTCTCAATATACAAGCAATATTACAATGCTCGTTCAAGCCAGGGTATGAAAAGGCATCTAACCTCAGTTGCCATCCTAATTCCTTGTTCTCTAGAATAAGTGATGTCGGACCCCCTCTTCCAGTGTTTAATATTTGGTCAATTGGGATGAATTCAAAACTATTTTTTACATGAAATATTGATGCAATGTGATAGGTTCCACTTTTTTATATGAAACAATTATTGTATAATGTTAAAATTACTTTAAACAATTTTGAATTAATGTTTTTATTAGTTTGCAGTTGGTCTAGGGGTTTGATGTTTATTTTAATGGTTTTGTATGTTCCATAATTTACGTCTTTGTTTAAAAGGGTATGGCCCTTTAATGGCTTTATTTGGAGCACGCAATGACGTGGGAATATAAACCTGTCTTGGCGGGTTTTTTTGTACCTCTGATGAAGCTCTAGCTGTGGCTCCAGTGAAAACGCTTGTTTTTTTGTCAATAAACTTGGCGTTAAGGTTTTGTTTTCACTAATTTTATTTTATTTTACGTTCGCTTTTTATTGGTGCTGGCTGTTAAAGTTTTTTTCGTGTTTGCGAAAATCAAATACTGACAAGGAATAATCACATTAAACATGTGACAATTAATTATTAATAGGTGAACCTTACACATCAGCACAGAATGGCAATGAAGGCAGCCTACATTGTAAATATCCCACTCACCCCTTTATAAGCATACAATAGAGTGTGCTATCTCATTATTAGCAATGTATTTAAATCATTTTTTGCAGGGTCAGCATCAGAACCAGTTCCACTATACCAATAAATCTGGATGATATCAGAAGCAGAATGGATGTTGCTGCTGCTAATGATGATGATATAATAGTTACATTTATGAGACAGCCAAAGGAAATTGGCAGGCAGCCCACAGGTTTACTGGCAGGATCTCAGATCTCGCAACATGTTAGTAACTCTACAGAAAGTGACAGTGCATCACAAGGTCATGCATATGATGATACCATACTCCGTGTTGTACAGGAGGAACAAACATGCACCTCAACACAGTTATCTCCAAACCCATAGGAACTCATGATGATGACAGACATTCAGATGTAACATCTTCCAGAGGCACCTTTACAAAGGGGATCCAGGTGCAGGAATTTGTTGCAGCTACCCTGGAAAACACGTAACGCACCAGCTGCCCAACAGGAAATGTGCAGTAACATTGTAGCGCTCAGAGCACAGCCAAGAGAATCAGCTGGAAATGGTCAGAGTCATACAGGATATGCATGAGGATTCCCAGCACTACTTGGAAATGGCACAGAGTAGGGATAATGCCATGATCACACTAATGCATGGTATGGTGGCACACCAACCATCAGTGGCCACCTCCATTTATACAATAGTTAGGATATGCCAGAGTCAAGCTGGAGTACTGTCCATTCATGTGTGGGGGGGGGGGGGATCACATGATAATATCATTTCTTCTCAGGAAAGTAATGTAGGTAGACAAGGTGAATAAGCACAACAGATTTCATGCACGCCATAACAGCATTCATGTACACCTAGCAGAGCCTTCCATTCAAAGTCAAGATCATGATCATGCAGTACTGTCAGTGTCTGCAGATCACCTGCGTCAAGTAGGGCACAACATCAGACCAACTCACCTTACAGTTCTTATTGTAGTCCCTCTTCAAAATCACTTGGATCATCACCTAGCCTATCTTTAGGAGATGTGTATGACTTATTTGAACTTGAGCTACTGTGAAGCATGTCTGACGATTCTATAACTTTACACTTTCACATTCAAATACACAGCTGAATGTTTACCTTAATAAGAATAAGATAAAAAGAAAAAAATAAATTTTTTTTGGGGGGGGGGTGAAACCAACTTTGTAAATATATGCATTTCATACCTGTAAACCTATTACATAAACTGTCTAGAAAAGCTGGAAAAATGAGTGCTATATGCATTACCATTGTTATATGTGGCAGTTACCTACAACATAAAAGTATTAATACACAAAAATATTCAGGAAAATATAATAAGACAATTACAGATTAAAATGAGCATCATGACATATAAACTTGCACTGCTGCCACTTTATCTTCACCACTGCACACATGATGATGATTTTATGTCTATAAAGTCACAAGTTATTGCGCATGACAACATAAAAGTAATCTGATATGTAATACCACAGCAAACAGAAATTGAGAGGAAATGGCACAAGCATAATATAAAAACAGTATAATGCATTCTCATTCAGCTGCAATGTATTAACTCATAAAATATTGAAATGTTGAGGACATTGAGTACTTCTATACTTAAGTAAAGTACTACAGCAGCATTTATTCAACAAAGCAGAGACAAAGGTGATTATTATTTATATGATGCTTTATAATGTCACTGAACAGGAGTTAGTGAGCACTCAGGCATGACTTTAACAATAATATGAGTAACTTTTCGAAAAGAAACAAATATATTAAGATGAGACAAAATATTAGATGAACAGAGACAGCAGACCACGCACCACAGAGTATAGCCCACAGACATCACTGCATGCCTCAGTTATACTCTGTTTTTTCAATAAAGAAAACATTACCTTGAATGTCATGGTCCATAATTCTGGACTGGATGACATCTCCTTACCTGCACAACCATATGCTGTCCACATATCTCTCAACCTCTCAGCACCAGAAATCTGGACAGAGTAAAACATTATGGGGGGCAAAGGCCCAAAAATAGGGACAAATGTTAAACGTTGCTCTTGTAAACTTTGAAAGTTGCTAGAATAACAGGTTTTGCATTAACATGCATTTTCTGAAGGATATAAAGCCTGAAACTCAAATGTATATCATTATTTAGTGACACCAATCCTCAGTGATTTGCAAGAAAATCATACATTTCATGGGAAAGAGACCAAAAATATGTCTAAAAAAATCTGGACATTCTGTAAAAATCTGGAAAGTTGAGAGGTATGGCCCGTGCATGAGCCTGATCCATTAAGTTCCTTACTACTCCTGCCGGTTGGTAAATATTAGTAGTAGTGGGACTGGAACTGGAAACTGCAGTGACAGCATGGGTCCAGACCAGCACATGATCATGTAATGCAGAACGCAGCAAGCAATAAACATCCTGCACACAGTAGCTGTGTCACACTGAAAGGCACCCCCAGACTCACCCAGGAGGCTGAAGACCCCCTTGATGACAGTACAGGTCTGGGACAGGGATGTGTTATATGTCTCCACTGCAGCTACACTTGGATTTCTCAGTAGTATCATGAGCCATGGCTCCAGGGGCTATCCAGCATCACCTGATAAAAAAAAGAAAGAAAAATAAAGAGAGAGAGAGAGAGAAGGGTGGGGTGGGGGATAACAAAACAAAAAAAAAAGTTCACCATTCAGCATTACATTTTAACATGAATACATAAATACAATATAAAATTATTATTTTTCTACGTAGCAACAAGATGACCACGGGGCATCCTACCATGCAGAAAGAGGCAGTCAGAGAGCTAGTGTGCCAGATATGGGAATCATGTGCACTGCCAGGATGCTGGGCAGAAACATTAGTGATGCACCCCCATGCATCACTCACTACCTGGCAAATGATGGAACAACAGTCCTTCCTACTGCGGTAATGCTCAAACTGTGGACTAGAAGGGGCACTAATTTTAACCTGGGTACAATTTATCATAATAGTACCTCACAAAAATGTCATCATCATCAATCATCATCAATCATCATCATCTTCTATCCTCTTTTTTTCTATTTTTTACATGAGGCCAGGGTGTAATGTCAACTGTCGCTATCTCTCTTTATTCAATGCCACTCCCACTCTCTTACCTTCTTTGACACTCATACCTGACTGTCATAAGTCTCCTCTCAAACTGGAAAAGCGCAAATACAATGAATGACAAACAAGTGAAAATAAGTCCAAACGTCCAAGGTAGAACAAAATTTAAACATAAAAAGTTTATTTACAACTTGAAACGCTTTTCGTCACCAAAAATATGGTAACTTCCTCAGAAGTAAATACCTATTTAGTGCAACAGTTTTAAAATACAAAGCACCAAATGGCACATGATAAAATGAACCAATCAATGAAATGTTTCATTTAAAGAAAAAGTCCATATTAAGACCAATATGTCACGTTAATGAAAATATAAACCTTTATGCAGACCACTCAAGTGTCTAAAATAAGAACTTGTTAAAAGAATGGATAAAATAAGAACACCCTACTATTTATTTGTAATAGTGTATTTATAGATAGTACTCCTATTATGTTTAAAGACCAGCTTATATAAAGAAAAACAAGTTTAACCTTATACAATATTTGCAGTTTTAGATAGAAGTGTCCATCACCTAGTTAAACCTTTTAGTTTTAACAAGCAAGAAATATTGCAAGCCTCATTTAAACCGGGGTTTGAAAAAGCATTTAAGCACAATTGCCATTCTAACTCACGCTCTTCTAATAGTAATGCTGAAGGGCCTCCTCTAATGTCAGGCAAGACCTGGTCAATAGCTTTGAAGCAAAACTTATGACCTCCACATGAGCTAGAATGCTTAGCCAGTGCGTTTCCACATTTGTTTTTATCTATGGCATAGATATGCTCATAGATTCTCTCCCGGAACTTACGATCCGTTTTACCTATGTAAAACGCCAGGCAGTTAATGCACATAGCAATGTATATCACTGCCCTAGACTCACAATTAAGTTTGTGATTAAGGTTAAACTTCCTATTGTGACCAATGGAAAAAGAATTGCCTGTCTTGATGTGTCTACACATCCTACATGCTCCACAAGCGTACATACCTACAGGTCTCCCACCACGGCTTGGAGCTCTATGCTCAAGGAGATTTTTCAAGTTAGACTCCCGTCTATATACTGTTTTAGGCAAGCTACCTAACCTATCAAGTAAGGAATTATCTCTACTGATAAAGGTCCAGTTCTTGTGTAAAATAAACCTGAGTCTTGGATTGTCATTACTATACGTCGTAATGAAACTCACATTAACGTTCACCTGTTGGTCGGTGTTAGGTTTTAAATGATGAGTGTTACCATTAGTAAAATATAAAGCGTTGTTATTGTTAAGATGATGGCCAGTGTTTATGGCCTCATTAGACTCATGTAACTGGTGAGTCAACTCTTCTCACATAATCCATCCACCTTTTTGCTGGATGCCCTTGTTTCCTCTTGCCTTTATCCCATATATCCAAAATCTTCTTCAACAGATTGTCTTCTGCTTTTCTGAATATATTCCTGTGCCACCATAGTCTGTTCTCTTTGCCCTTTCCTTCAACTGGAGCTACTCTGGCTTCTGCTCTTATAGCCTCATTTTTTATCTGTTCCATAGTGTGCATCCTACTACTCAGGAAATGTGCCAATCCATAAAAGGCATGCATCATCCTGATTCTATCCTGAGGTGACTCTGGGAAATAGATGCACTGATCTACATATGCCAAGAGTCCATTGAGGAACTGCTGAAGTATCCTACAGGCAGAAACCTGTGAAATTCACAACATGTTCACAGTCTGTCTCCGGAAGGTCCCCATGGCAAGTATAGTGAGGGCTATATATACCTTAGTGTCATAGAGATAGGAGGTCCACGCATTTCTCCAGTACCCCTATGGGGATCAAACATACCCTCTAAAACCCGTATAATGTCACTGTGCATTCTGACCTTATCAAGGATGTCTTGATTGTCAAAGTTATAATGAGTTATTTTTTGCTTATATTTTTGACTTCTTGGCCAGTGAGCACCACTGACCACAAGTGGTTTTGTCCCAGCCAAGGCAAGCAATTCATGCCTGAAAATAGCAAAACTAGCAGCAAGTGACAGCATTTTCATGGACTGCAACTCTACTAGATTTAGAGAAGACTAACCTTTATATAAAGTAAAGTATCTGTGATCAGAGTGAAAAAGCGTGAAAATTTCACTATGAATTGCAAATGGTGTAGTGAATACCTAATTAGCATATGCTGAATTACATCATTCCTCAGTTATATCTCATTATTAGTTTGTTTGCATATGATAGCCTCTATGAATCACACTTCAGCTGTCATGATTTGCAGACACCACAGATAAAACCAGTAAAGTGGTGTAAAAGTGCTTACCAAAGAAACAAATAAACCAAAAAATAAGCACCCTGGTAGTCAGTCTTCAGTCTCCATTCCATTTTATTGTGTAAAGAATCCATTAAGTGCTTTCATCAAACACAGTTGACTTCATCAGAACAAAGGCCCTTTCTTAAAAAGCAGTTTAAATAAATAAAATTAAAAAAATAAAATTGCCAAAGATTCCAAAGACAACCACAAGGCATTGTATAACTATGTCAAGAATCTAAATGGCAATGCTCAGATCTGCTCTGAGCTACAACAGAATGGCATTAAATATACTGATCCCAAGGATATTGCCAATATCCTGGCAGATCAATTCAGTGCCAACTTCACCCTCCTCTCACCCCCTAAATGGTCCATCTCAATACTGGAAGATTGCCAAATTCCGGTAATAACGGCCACACAGGTAAAAAACGCACTCTCCAAAGCTAAGAATACAGCATCCATGGGACCAGATGACATCCCAGGCTGTGTACTACATGAACTACAAAATGAACTGGCACCTCACCTAAGTGTCATGTTTAATCATACCCTCACCTCAGGCTTCGTGCCCACTGAGTGGCGCACAGCTACAGTTATCCTACTTCACAAAGGGGGATCCACCTTAGATCCCGGGAACTACCGCCCCATCAGTCTGACGAGCCTGATCTGCAAGGCCATGGAATGTATTATCATGGAACTTATAAACAAAGACATTAGCAACCTTAAAACACTGGACTCCACCCAGTTTGGGTTCGTGAAGGGCTGATCTTGTCTCCTGAACCATATTGACTTCTTCAAATCAGTCTCCAGAGCTGTGGACGAGGGTAAGGCAGTCCACACAGCCTATTTGGACCTCTGCCAAGGCCTTTGACACCATCCCCAACTCTGGAATCATAGATAAACTTACTAAGCTGGGCATGAATCCCTATGTCACTCGATGGGTTGCCAACTGGCTTACTGACAGAACCCACACTGTAAAAGTAGCTGACTCCAAATCCAGCTCCAGACAAGTGACAAGTGGAGTACCTCAGGGTTCAGTACTGGGACCTCTCTTGTTTGGCATCTACTTCTCTGAAGTACAGGCCAACACTAAGGGACTCTGGCTAATAAAGTTCACAGATGACTGCAAACTGGGAGCCATTATTGAATCCCCAAATGATGTGGATACTCTACAAAAGGGCCTTACAGAAACAGATGCTTGGTGCCAGAGCCATGGACTGAAGATCAATGCCAAGAAATGTATAGGTATCCCCTTTGGGAAAAAACATGTACCCCTGAATTATCACATAGGTGGCAGTACACTAAACACCAAAAGTGTAATAAGAGACTTAGGGACACAGTTGGACAGTGGTCTCACCTTCAATATCCACATCGCCACAACAGTCAGGAAATCCTTCTATGTGGCACACCTCATCACTAAGGGCTTTTCATCCAGAAAAAAGGAGGTCATTGTCCCACTGTACTCATCCCTCATTAACCCATTATAGAATACAATGCCCCATTTGGTATGTAACTCTCAAGACATCTGCAACAACTGGAAAGTCTGCATATATACCTCACTAAAAGAATCACAGGCCTAAAACAGATGCCCTATGCTGACCGCTTTAAAAAACTCCGGCTATACTCTGTCGCATATCATCTACTTTGAGGCGATCTCTGCTTAACATATAGGGCCATGTCAAACCCAGAGCTGTTGGACATGCTACACTTAAAGAAATCCCAATCCCTCAGTGCCACACGCTCCAGGGATCTAAATCTTGTCATCACAATAAACAAAACATGCTGGAAGAATAGATTCCTGACCCAGAGACTCCCAAGACTCTGGAATAGACTGCCAATACATGTCAAGCAGAGCACCTCTTTGGCCCTCTTCAAAACGAACCTTGATTTTTGGATGGGAGAAAGCAAATTCACCCCGGGGATCATGACAATCGCCCTGCTAGACAGGGGTCCAGGGAAGTAAATAGTGTGGGAAGAAATAGCCAGGAAATTGTAATGGCTAGGCTTGTATAGGCCCTAGGGCTGATAGCCTAGTACCAACCTATGAACCTATGAAGGGACTTAGACTTGCCCTGCTTTTTCTTTTAATACTGGCAGGATAGTCAAGTAATCATTTAACCCTGGATGTACATTTGCAGCCAACCTTAACTCCCACAACAGCTCTTTTTTACACAATACATTTTGCCAATCCCCCCTCTTGAGTCTACTTACACAGTATCCAGAATGGCAAACTTAAACCCAGAAAAACCTTCACACTGTAAATTATGTCTAAACAGGGCATTAGTTTCTCTTTTATTTTTTACATCATATACATGCTCATATATTCTGGATTTAAGAAGCCTCTCAGTCTTTCCAACATAAAATGAAATGTAGGTATTACATTTCGCAAGATATACTAGTTTGCTGGAAAAACAGTTTCCTTTCCTGAAAAACAAAGTATTACCATTTTCATTAGCCAAGGTAATAGAGGTACCCTGTAGAATGTAATGGCAATAAGAATATCTACCACAGGGTCTGGTACCATTTAGGTTGTTGTTAGCTCCACCATTACGAATTTAAAAAAGTGGTGGTACTGTTCAAATACTCGATGAAAGCAGGTACAGAGTCTTTTTTACCTTCCATAAAATAAAAATATCATCCAAAAACCTGTTATAGGAAAGAATCTCTGAGAAATATTCACTTTTGAAAACATATTCCCTTTCCTAAGTTCAATTTCAGCAGAGACCTGGGGAGAAAAGCTCCTCAGGACTAGAAAACAATTAATTAAATATTAGTATACAGCAAATATATATATATATATATATATATATATATATATATATATATATATATATAAACGTAACTGTTAATGTTAACACACCCACTAGAGTAAATGCCTCTTCGCTGTTTAAAAATAAATAATAATAAATCCAAAAACGAAAACCAGTGACAGGCAAACAGTTGGCTCTTGAAAATAATCCAGTCTTGGTCGTAAAACATAAAATAATACGTTTTATTGTGTACACAGGTTAGCACTTTCACCAAAGCTTCTTCAGACCTTAAAACCTTCTTTACTAACAAACAATTGCTTATATACTTGTCATGTGATTTGATTTCAATTAATCAATTCTCTTCCCAATAAACCAGTACTGCCTGAAATTTAAGGATACATTGACTAAAATATTTAGCTATATTAATACATTACTATGCATCCTAAAATCTTTAACCTATAAAATAGCATTTCAAAACGCTATGTTAAATACTATATAAAACTGTCATAACTATTAAAAAACATATCATTCATGAATATAAATCTCCAAAATACATAATACTTGGTCATTCAACAATGGTCATGGTTATGAATTTGGAAATGCAAACATCATCTCGGCAGTAAACTTCTACTATGTCATTGCCATCTAAATAACGCTAGTGCCCTGATGAATTTAAAAGGCTCCATAATAGGTTAGTTATATTCGCAGCACTCGTCATTTATTGTATGCACCTACCATCATAATAATTCCAATAAAATGCATAATTTCCTTGCATATGTAAAAAATATATATCACCTAAGCCTATATAGTCATTAGACTAGTTAAATTAGTTGTCAACACGATAATCAATCAATGTACAGTGACTTTATACATTCACGTTTAGGTATAAAAACCTCCCCATATAAATGTATAGTATCAGCTATGTATGGAAATTATAAAAATTGTAAAAATTATATTACCTCTGCTTATAGGCTATTAAAGTCATTTGAATAATTGTCAATATAAGCCGTGATCTATATGCATTAATTTCATAAATACGCTTAAAAATTCTTTAAATAGGTACTTCCGTACTATTTAATTTTAACTTTAGCATCTTATAAATCAATCCTATTATATATGCTTTCCATACATAGTGAATTAAAATCTCTGCACATAAACGATT
Source organism: Protopterus annectens (assembly GCF_019279795.1). NCBI lineage: Eukaryota > Metazoa > Chordata > Ceratodontiformes > Protopteridae > Protopterus > Protopterus annectens. Next base: position 116,199,279 of record NC_056738.1, on the reverse strand, counting down.
TTATGCATCTACAAAATACTATTTTATAAGAAATCTGTTAAATTCAATCTTGAAAAAATGTATATATATATATATATATATATATATATATATATACGTGCACTGAAAGCTGCAAATGATGCACTCAAACATATTCCAAGGAAGCAATAATTTATAAAAAATACATTCATATATGCAAAAAATGCTTGTATTTGATAATAAACAAACCATGTGCAGTTTACACCTACCTAAGTTTTACCTAAAATCTATACACTGAACCATTACTGTAAGGGGTCATAGTATTACTTCTAAAGCGAAGGCTACAGTCCAGACAACTATCATCCGTCATATTAATATGCTAAAATCACCATCATCATCAGTCAGTCCTTGTAACGATTTATCTAACCAGGCCATGTACGTACACTGACCAGTATGTTGGGCAAGCCTGAAGATCCATGGGTCGAGACAACGTACGACATGGGTCCCGAGACATGGAAAGTGGGCAGCGTGTAGTGGTGTGGTTAGACCCCACCTGCACCCACAGTAAGGATGAGTTCTGTAGAGGAGGGACAGTTTGGGGAACAATGGGTATGCAATTATGGGCCCAGGCGTGCAAGTGTTAGCTGGTGCAGTTGTATCCGGACCGCCCTGGGGATGTAAAAAGAAGTTATGTCTTACCATAATGTTCCATCTGTATTGCTGATACTTGTTCAGTCATTACGTGTGGGTATCGGTTCCGACCTCGAGCCGGCCATCTTCCAAGCTTGCGTCAGCTACAAACTCTCGAGCTAAAAACTCTTACCCAGAATTCCCCTCTCCTTGTTACCTCAGATTGAGTTTGCAAGTCAAAAGAAGGTAGAGGCTACCTCTGGTCAAATGACCTAATAGAACCGGATGGTGAGATCCACTAGAAGCCACAGGAGGGGGAAGGAGAGAGGGTCGTAATGACTGAACAAGGATCAACAATACAGATGGAATGTTATGGTAAGACATAACTTCTTTATCTGATATTGTTAATCCTCGTTCATTCCTTACATGTGGGACAGAGTCCCCAGCTACCTTTATTCCTGGGAGGCTCTCATGGAAGGACATTCCTGAGCACCATAGAACCAAAAGATGCTCCTCCCCTGGAGGCCAAATCTAATTTGTAATGATTGATGAAGGCATGAGGGGTAGCCCAAGTTGCAGCTGCACAAATGTCATGTAAAGAAGCTCTGGCATGGAAGGCAGCAGAAGTTGCCACTGACCTTGCAGAATGAGCCTTTATGGTAGTAGGTAATGGAATATTATGCTGTCTATAAATGAAGGTAATGCAGTCTTTCAACCATTTAGCCAATGTGACCTTAGCAACAGCACATCCTAATCTAGGTCCAGAATAGGCCAAAAATAACTGGTCTGATTTACAAGAGGTCTTAATCCTGTTCAAGTAGAAGCAAATTTGCCTGTGAATATCTAGGGTATGTAGGCAATATTCTCCTTTGTTTGAATGATTGGGGTAGAAAACTGGCAATTCAATCAATGGTTTGATTAATGGACATTTCAGAGATCACTTTTAGCAGAAAGGAAGGATTAGTTCTCAATGACACTCTATCTCTATGAAAAATCAAATATGGACTCTTGATGCATAAGGCTTAAAGCTCAGAGATACATCTGGCAGAAGTAATGGTGACCAAAAACAAGGTTTTCCATGACAAATATTTGAGGTCGCAAGAAGAAGCTGGTTCGAAAGGTGGCATTGTCAAAGCTTGTAGGACTAATGACAGGTCCCATGGTTGAGTAGGTTCTCTAAAAGGGGGTTTTAGATGATTCACGCCTTTTATGAAAGTCTTGTATAATTTGTGTGACATAAGAGAGGTGTCTTGGACACCATCATGGAAATTAGATATTGCAGCCAAATGAACTCTAATGGTAGAGGCAGATAGACCAGATTGAAACAGGGTGACTAGATACTCCAGTACTGTCGACACTGGTGCTGAAAAAGGATCTACCTGTTTTTCTTTCAGCCAAAAGGTAAATCTTTTCCACTTGCTGAGATATGTAATTCTGGTGGAAGACTTATGAGATGCAATAAGAATGTCACATACTGGCAAAGAAAGATCATTCTGCCTGACAGTCAAGGAAATTGGAGGAGCCAAGCTGTGAGCTTCAGGTTGTTCAAGTTGGGGTGAATCAGATTCTGCGGATGGGAGATCAACCCCGGGGTTGGATGGAGAATCCACGGTTGATCCAGCAGGTGAGGCCAAAGGAAGGGGAACCAAAAGGGAAACTAAGGGTAATGCTGCTCAATGCCAGAAGTCTAAATCTCAAAATGCACGCACTTGAGGCTCTTCTTAGTATGGAGAACATCGATGTCTGTGCTGTAACTGAAACCTGGTTCAAGGCTCCTGAGAGCACCCCGGCACTATCAGGTTTTACCTCATATCATGCGTTCCAGCCCCAAAACCCGGACCACACCACAAAAGGAGGGGGTGTATCCATATTCATCAAGGATACCCACACCTCCAGGTTGGTGGCAATGCACGAAGCATCAGAAACCATCCAGGTGCAATTAACCATAGGCAAAACTGCTCTACAATTTGTAGCATGCTACAGGCCACCCTCTCAAACTCAGGAACCCCACACAGCCTTCCTGAAGACACTGGAGGGTATAAATGTATCTCCAAACACCATTATATTGGGTGACTTCAACTACCCGAATATAGACTGGGAACATTACTCAAGCCCCAACTTTCTAGCCCAAAGGTTCCTGGAGTTCATAAATTCAAATGCCATGGAACAACTAGTCACCGTTCCCACAAGAGGAGAAAATATACTAGATCTCATCATCACAAACATGGGGACAAAATGCTCCACACCGGAAGTATATCCCTCATTGGTGAGATCATATCATAAACTAATCTCACTGGAAATCCACATCCCGCCCCCACCCCAAACAAAAAAGACCACAGTGAAGAACTTCTGTAAAGCAAACTTCACACTACTCAAGACTGGTGTGGTATCCTTCAAGGCCCCGAGCCAGTGGAAACCACAACCCAAGCTGCGGAAGCCCTTACAAATGCCTTCTACGAACACCTCCAGGACTGCATGGATCAGGCAATCCCTAATAAAACCAAGACTCTTTCCACCAAGGGCAAACGTCCAGTCTGGTGGACCCCAGCCATAAACAAACTTTACAATAAGAGGAGAAAGCTGTTACATGATAGAGCAAAATCCATAAAAGAGAAGACACCCTTGATCATTATTAGTAAAAAAATACGAGCACTCATAAAATCATCCAAGGCCAACTTTGAGAGAAAAATTGCCATAGATTCAAAAGACAATCATAAGGCCTTCTTCAGCTATGTTAGAAACCTGGGTGGAATCTCCCAGATATGCTCAGAATTAGTCCAAAATGATACAAAAATCACTGAACCCACAGACATTGCCAACATACTGACAGACAGGTTCAGTGCAAACTTCACTCCCCTCTCCCCCCCAAAAGGAGGTATAACTATCCCAGTGGAGTGTAGCCTCCCAGACATCTCAAATGCACAGGTAAAAGCTGCTCTCTCTAAAGCTAAAAACACAGCATCAATGGGACCGGATGGTGTCCCCGGCTGTGTGCTACACGAACTCAATGAGGAACTAAACCCGCACATAAGGCAGCTGTTTAATCTTAGCCTTACCACAGGATACGTGCCCAAGGAGTGGCGTACGGCAACTGTGGTCCCACTCCACAAAGGCGGTGCCTCTACGGACCCTGGTAATTACCGCCCCATAAGCTTAACAAGCCTGGTCTGCAAAGCTATGGAGAGGATCATAATGGAACTCATAAACAAAGACATAGGGACTTGCAGACATTGGACCCGACCCAGTTTGGCTTTGTCAAGGGCAGATCATGCCTTTTGAACTTGGTCAGCTTCTTCGAAACAGTCACCAAGGCCATTGATGAGGGAAAGGCAGTCCATACAGCCTACCTTGACCTTGCAAAAGCTTTTGACACAATACCCCACTCAGGTATTATAGAGAAACTTACCAGCTTAAATGTAAACCCATATGTCACAAGATGGGTTGCAAACTGGCTAAAGGACAGAACCCACAGGGTTAGAGTTGCTGGCACCATGTCAGACTCCAAGCCGGTCACAAGTGGTGTCCCACAGGGCTCAGTCCTTGGCCTCCTGTTGTTCGGCATCTACTTCTCAGAAGTACAGGCAAACATAGGAGGACTATGGCTGACAAAGTTTGCAGATGACTGCAAACTGGGCCATAGTGGAAAGTACATCGGACACAGATATCCTTCAGAGGGGTCTCACGGAAACTAATAGCTGGTGCCAGAGCCATGGCCTGAAGTTAAATGCCAAAAAATGTATAGTCATACCCTTCGGGAAAAACAAGGTAACCCCAAGCTACCATATCGGTGGCAATCCACTAAGCACAGAAGAGGTTATCAGGGACCTGGGGACCCAGGTTGACAGTGGCCTTTCTTTTGACACTCACATTGCTAAAGTGGTTAGAAAGACCTTCTACATTGCCCACCTGATCATGAAGGGATTCACATCCAGATCAAGTGAGGTCATTGTTCCCCTGTACTCTTCACTTATCAGACCAATGATCGAGTACAATGCCCCATTCAGGATGTATCTCACCCGACACCTGCAGCAATTGGAGAGACCCCAAAAGTTCCTCACCAAAAGGATAAAGGGATTCCAAAATCTGTCATATGCTGCCAGACTGAAGAAACTCCAGCTCTATTCAGTCGCATACCGTCTGCTCAGAGGTAACCTGTGCCTGACATACAAGGCCATGTCCAACCCGGAATTAATGGACATGCTCTACCTCAAAAAATCCAAATCTACCAGATCCACTAGAGCAAGTGACTTAAACCTTAGCACGGATATAAATAAGACATGCTGGAGGGATAGATTTGTCACTCAGAGACTCCCTATGCTGTGGAATAAAATCTCGGTCCATGTGAGGCAGAGCACCTCGCTGGCTCTGTTCAAGAGAAATCTTGACCGGTGGATGGGAGATCGTAGGTTTACCCTGGGAATCATCTCTGTGTCACTGCTGGACAGAGGCACAACAAACTAATGGGCACAATATTTTTTAACATAAGGGGTGGCGTAAGCCACCAAACTTTGGGCTAGGCTTATAAATGTCTTAGGGCAGATAGCCTAGTATAAACCTATGAACCTATGAACCTATAAATCTGATGAGGCCAATATGGTGCTATGAGGATTACTTTGCTCTTCAACCGGCGGGCTTTCTTCAGAAACTGGGGAATGAGGGGGAGAGGTGGAAATGCATAAAGCAGACCCAAGGGCCAATCGTGGACTAGAGCATCCCTGGGTGACTGTCCCGGAGGGGGAATCAAGGTGAAATAGTTGCTGCATTTGTAGTTGATCAGGGACGCAAAGAGGTCACAGCAAAGAAGACCCCAGCAGTTGAAAATCTCCGCCGCTATCAAGGGATTCAGGGACCACTCATGAGGGTGTAGTATACACCTGCTGAGTCTGTCTGCTATCATGTAGGAACTCCCGGGAATGTGCGTTGCTAGAAGAAAATGGTTGGTAGCCATCGCCCAATGCCATATCCTCATGGCCTCTCGACAGAGTGGGTAAGATTTGGTTCCGCCCTGTTTGTTGATGTACCAGACCACCACCATGTTGCTTGATTGTATCGCAATAGTCCCAGACATTAGCATGGGATGGAATGCCTGCAACACCAGAAGCACTGCCCTCAGCTGTAGAACACTTATATGCAGATGGGTCTCCATTGTGGACCAAGTACCTTGGACTGTCTGTCACTGACATAGCCCCCCACCCCATCAGGGAGGTGTCCGTGGTCACTGTAGCCTTGGGCTGTTGGGGGGAGAAGGGGCGAGACCATTGTGATGGGTTGTGGGCCATCTACCAATTTAAACCCTGTTTGCACCTGTGAGTTACCCGAATCTTGGCTGAAAGAGGGTACTGAAAGGGATACTATTGGGTGACCAGTAGCCATTGTAGAAGCCTCATGTGAAACCTGGCCAGGGGGACAATGGTGATGGAGGCTGCCATGGAACCCAACAATTGTAGAACAGAGTGAGCTGTGGATTTCTCCCTTGAAAGGATTGGGATCAGTTGTTGCTTTATCCTTAAAATTCTGTGCTCTGGAATGGATACTCTGCAATTCTTTGTATTCAAGATGACCCCTATGAATTCTGTGAACTGAGATGGGGTGAGATTGGATTTTTGCCAGTTTATGGTTATGCCTAGCCTTTTCGCAGAGAGGAAAGAGTATGCCAAGGCTTCTTTCAATAGATGTCTGCTGAGGGTGGAGATAAGCCAGTCGTCTAGGTATGGAAACACCTGGAATCCTTGTAGTCGCAAGTGAGCTGTGATGACTGCCATGTACTTTGTGAACACTCTGGGGGCTGTAGAGAGTCTGAAGGGCAGTATTCTGAACTGGTAGTGACTGGCTCACACATGGAAGTGAAGGAATCTTCTTGATGGTCTGTCCACTTTTATGTGGTAGTACGCATCTTGAAGATCTATCGAGCACATCCAATCATCTTTTTCCAAAAGTGGAAGGACAGACTGTATTGTGACCATCCGGAATTTTTGTACTTTTACAAACTTGTTCACTACACTGAGATCCAAAATTGGTCTCCGTCCCCGGTTTTCTTTTACACCAAAAATAGTCTTGAGTAGAATCTGGATCCTATCTAGTCTGGAGGGACTATTTGGATTACTCTTTTTCTTAGCAGTTTTGAAATCTCTAAAGCTGCTTCTTCCCTTTGACTGGGTGGAACATCAGGTAAGTTTGTTAGGGGAGTGGGACAAAGGTCAAAGAGAATATGATAACCTCTGGTTATTATCCTTTGTATCCAAGAATTGGTGGTTAGCCAGGCAGAAGGGTACAAAGAGAAACGACCCCAACCACTTCCAGGGGAAAGCATTTGGGCCACTCTTCAGGAGCGCTGGTAGGATTGGACAGGCAAAGAGTCCCTGGAACCCTGGTTACACAGACCCCCCACCCCGAAAAGGGCATCTTCCCTGTGAGTTTCCCCCACTGCCTATGGGGGAGAACTCAGACTGTGTGTCACGGAAAGGACCCTGAGACTTTTTGTACCATATCTTTCCACTCTTCTGGTTTCTGGAGAAAGCCTGTTGAGGGGAAGTATAATGGACACCCATGGCAGAAAGGGTCTTACCATCCTGTTCACATCTGGCCAGTGTGTTTTTAACCTTGGGTCCAAACAATGAAGAGGCTTCAATGGGAGTGTTAAGAAAGAAAACCTTGAAGGGTTCCGCGAAATTACACAAGCACATCCAGGCATGTCGTTTCAGAACAATGCCTGAACTCGCTGCTCTAGCTGCTCCTTCTGATGAGTGAGATATCAAGCACATGGAGGAGTTAGATATTGATTCAATGGTGGCTAGCTGAGAGGCCACTTTGTCACGGACCTCATCAGACACAGCTCCTACCAAAGTTTCAGAGAGCTCAGAAATTAAATGTCTTTGAAGCCTGGTAAAGTGTGCCATATAGTTCAGGGACCTGATTGCAAAGGTCGCTGATGCAAAAGTAGGCTTCCCTATTCTGTCCAGAGCCCAGGACTCTTTGTTGGGCAGATGGACAGTCTGGCTTTCTTCCTCCGCCAGGTCTATTTAGTTGTGGCTGCCACCACCAAAGCATCTACAGGAAGACCTTTGGACCAATGGGGATCAGTAGCAGGAAGGGACAAAATTGTATCTGGCCTCCAGGGAATGGCTTCAATGGTGTCAGGAGCCTTCCACGCATGTTGCACAATGAGCTGGACCAGTTCATCGGCAGGTGGAGTAAACCAGGAGGTAGGGGGCCGGGCACAAAAGGCCTGCAGGAGCACAGACTCTTCAGAGGTCAGGTTTGAGGGCTGCCAGTCACCTCTCTGTTTAAGAATTTCAAGAATATCACCAAAGGATACCTCAGAGGGTGAGCGAGGGGCAGGATACCTCTGGCCAAAAGCACTTGATCCACAAGATGCAACACGTCATGTTCAGACAGGCTTCTAGTGGATTTCACAGACATGGCTGAGAGGGAGTCAGGTCTATCCAAAGATGGAGCAAGCTCGGTGCCCACCTCGGAGGTCTGCAATGAAAACAATGGGGCTGTAAAGGACTGAACTACAGGTGTCTGCACTGAGGAAATCATTGGTGCCGAAGTCATGGTCTGCATGGGCAATAAGGTCGGTACCGAAGTGGTTGTCGGCGCTAAGGCTGGAACCAAAATATTTGGTGCTGATAACTGAATGGTCGGTGCTGAGAGGGTAGTCGATGCTGGGTAAGTTGTCGGAGCTGAAAAGGCAATGGGCGTTGACATTGTAACAGTCTGCATCGACTGGACAGTCAGTGCCAGTAAAGCTGTCTGAACCAAGGAGCCCCTTGGTGCCAATACGGTAAAGGGCATGCTAGTCGGTGCTGAAGTCACAGATGGGGCCAATGGCCTCGGTGCCGAAGGTCTAGGTACCGAAAGTGCTGGAGCTGAAGACGTCAAATCTGAACTGGAAAGCTTAGCTTTCTTGGGTCTCAGTTCCTGGGAGTCCCCAGCAGGGGACGAAGGAAGAGACTTGGCCTTTATATGTTCATCACTCTTTTTCTTATGGGATCTTGGAGGGGTTGAAGCCTCCGATCCAGAAATAGCTCTGAGAAAAGAGATTTAAGTAGCCTCTTCAATATTAATTTATTTTTCCTCTCAATCAACGTCCTGTTAGAGAAATTCTTACAAATCCCACAGGGTGGGTCAACTGTTAAATGAGGCACACCCACGCAATAGACACACAGGGAATGTGCATCTGAAGTAGGTAATTTATGGCCACAATCTAAACATCTTTTAAATCCTGGACTACCTTTTTGATCTGCCATGTTAGAAAGAAAGAAGGAAACCCAGAAAAAATACCAGCAATGGTACAAGAATTACCCGAGGGTAAGAAGGAAAGGGGATTTACCAACGATGGTAAAAAAGAAATTACCTCGCAGTAAAGAGGAGGGAAGGAATTGAAAAGATTCAAGAAAGGATAGTCGCTACATGCGATAAGGTAAAAGAAATCTATCTAATAACTTTTCTGTGAAAAAAAGCTGTTTTAGAATTTAGTATGAAGAAAAATATTATACTTAGCTCAAGAGAAGTAGCTTGACATGACCGAATGGTGACGCGGCAAACAAAATCTGAGGTAACAGGGAGAGGGGAATTCTGGGTAAGAGTTTTTAGCTCGAGAGTTTGTAGCTGACACAAGCTTGGAAGATGACCAGCTTGGTTCCGAGGTTGGAACCGATACCTACATATAAGGAATGAACGAGGATTAACAATATCAGATGTAATATTGTGAATTGGGCAGAGCTTCCACCCATACCTCTCAACCTCTACGAGCAAAACCACTGGACAGAACCTAAACTGTTGGGGGGACAGATAGGGACAGAAATTACATATTCCACTTACAACCTTAGAAAGCCGATAGAATAATAGATTATGCATTAGCATGACTCGTCTGAAGGATGTGGAGTCTTAGACCCAAATACTTGTCTGCATTTAATGACTTCATTTCCCAGGTATTTGCCAGACAGGTGCAGATTGCAAGAGGAACACACCAATATTATGAAGCAAACTCTGGACAGTCTGCAGATTTTGTACAGTTGACAGGTATGCTTTCGTCCAACGGGCAGCCATTCCTGATATGGGTCCCACCGCAGCACAGACCAGTTTACATGACAAAGTACGAAATAACCATATGTGTTGTTGCATAACCAACTACACAACACCTACGAACACATGATCGCAACACCCCACTGTAGGCATGTAGTTTGATCTAACTGACATCACAAGGTATTATTGTAGTCCTCACCCCCATCCAGGGGTGTCAGTGTCCAACGCAAACACCAAATGCAGTGTATATGCACAGCTGTTGTCATAGACAACATGGCCAGCTGTGGAACTTCCCTGCAACCATCCTGCACATCCCTAGATAATTCCCCTACTAACTCCCCCCTTTGTGCCCCATGCACACCATGTACCTATTAGCCCCTGTTCCATTTCTATTAATGTTTACGGTTACACTTAGGTGACACCCTCGTCCCCCACTATATTGCCAATATCTGGAACCCCTACCCACATGTAGTTTCGTAGCTGTCCTGCAGGACACATGTAAATAACATATGAAGGAACACCACAAGCACACCTGGAGAAGCACAGGCTCACCACCTTGAAAAACCCACCCAACCAACTCACACTCTATATCACTACATCAACTAGTGATACCGACACCTCTTGTCCTGCCTTGCATATAAATCCCAACATCCGACAAATCTTCCCTATTGCTCTCCATCCAATTATACCTACTGGCTACTATACAGTTACAATGTCACCCCCCACTACCTACTCCTTCGCTATTCCCCTCTACTGTACCACACAGGTATGGAATAACTACACCTATCCTGAATACCTTCCTGTAACCTATCCAGACATGTTTAACAGGAATCCAACTTCACCTTAAACTAACCTTTGTCAACAGTCATACCTGACATGTAAACCTGACCTAAGCATGGATAATACTGACATTTTAATGTAAAATAAGCATGACGAATGGGGGACATAGCTATGTTACGTCTGTTACCCTCTATGAATGTGAACACGCCAGTATTACTTGGAATAAGTAGTTGGGGTCAATGTGGAGTTCTACACCCCGGGCCACCGCTGACAATAGACAAGCATACAGTCGGATTGTCCCAGTTGACAAATGTGAACAAAAAACATGAAGTTGCATGTGTGTATGCAGGACCAAGCGGGTGTAAGCCTGTTTGGCTGCCGGTATGTGATTACCACACTGGTGAAACAATGAAGAGCCTAACTCAATGCAAGACACTGCAACCAGAGGTCAGTAATGCTGTGCTTCTCGCAAAACAGTGCATATCTCCCTACAAATGTTCTACAGTGCTTTAGTCACTCTGTAGCCAACAGCTGTTGTTGTAGCCATTAACAAAATAATCTGCACTGCCAGGTTGCAAACCCCCGACCCTGCACACTATAGTCGACATGAGTTCCAGGTGTGTGAGCAAACTGCTGCTATACAAAACCCTGGCAGGATGCTACCAATGAGAGAAACACTGTAGACCAGCTAGGTCTACTCTTGACACAACAACAGGTCCATCCCTGGCAGGCTGAACCAACAGTTGTGGGTCACATCAATGTCTCTACTAGTATCAGAGGAGGATCAAGGGAAGGCTGGTACGTACGTGGACTAAATGGATGAAGAGCCTGCAGATGCTTGGGTGGAGACAGTATACTGGAGGTGTACAGAGACGTGCAGAGAGGGAAATGTGTGAAGGTGTGGTATGGCAGGGCTAGCAACTGGGGAATGGATGGATGCTGTGTACGTGCAGCTCGGGGGACGGGAACATGGGTATGTCAGTATGGTAGACATATGCAAATGAAACAGAACAGCAATAGTGTAGTGGCCAGAAAATCCGCCTAAGGCGCATGCATTCCTGGGTCGAGTCCCACTGCAACACATACTATTTTCCATGTGAAAGCCATATGTTAACATCATTGTGCTGTATAACCTACTAAATAACATTTATATTTGCACAGGAGTACTGCCTTAAATGCACATGTGAAGTGTCATAATGACTAAGGCTCTAGTAAGGATGTGTAAGCGCATAACAGCAGTAGTGCTCATGGATAAGCAGTTGTAAGTGTGTGTATGTGTATTTGCGCAGGGATAAGCATTGCCTACATAGCTTAAGCTAAGTAGATGCTAGCTGAGTGTAAGGAAACACAACCAGAGGTTAGCATTGCTTAGCTCTGCGCAAACCCACACACACCCACATACAACCGCTCAACTGTCCCTAACTCACTCTGTATCTGACAGCCTGTGTTCTGCCCTGAAACAAAATATACAGCCTCTGCAAGGCCCAAACCCAGGACCCTGCACATCATACACTACATGATTTACCAGTAAACCATGTCAGATGTACATACCCACTCATTTCACATACATATCATCCAGCACAATCAGTCAACAGCACAGGAAGTGTAGTAATAACACGCCACACAACCTCTTAATGCATGAATCCCGGATATAGTGCGCCATAATGTCGGTACATAAAGGGATATCTATCATATCTTGCTCTAATAGACTTAAAACATTGCAAGTTACACAGTTATATGTAGTAGAACACATATATTGAAGGATATGATAAGTCTGAAACACGTACGTGTTGGCACGAATGACTGACCTCAGTCCTAAGGCTATCCATGTCAAATGCCAAAAGAATGAGGTACAGGCCACACATATAGGCTGAACATGCATGGACATATGGACAGATATACATCTGTAAATGTAGACAGACAGACAGCTATAGGTATATATACATATATGTGTATGTATGACTCACAAATAACCATATAACAGCAATCGTACATAGATTAATATGTACAGTGTCTTCTTCTTCTTCTTTCGGCTTTTCCCGGTTAGGGGTTGCCACAGCAGATCATCTGTCCGATCATGATTGGCAGTGGAGTTTTACAGTGTCGGTTTGCGCCCAACCTTCCACAGAAGGCACACACACACACTCACACCTAGGGCCAATTTAGAGTGTCCAATCCACCTACTGCATGTCTTTGGGATGTGGGAGGAAACCGGAGCACCCGGAGGAAACCCATGCGACCACAGGGAGGACATGCAAACTCCACACAGAAGGCACCACAGCTGGGAATCAAACCAGAGAACCTCTTGCTGTGAGGCAGCAATGCTAACCACTGTACCACCGTGGCCGCCCATTAACATGTACAGTGTATATATCTATATCTATCTATATATATCTATCTATCTATCTATATATATATATATATATATATATATATACATACATACACATATATATATGAATACATATACATAGCTAGAGTTATATCAATGTCCATTTATATCTCTCTATATATGGGGGTTTCACTTTCACATTTATAATTATGCAGATATACACACACATATAATATATATAGACAGATCAGATAGACATGTGTATATGATTTCCACATGGGAACAGACTCCTGGCCCACTCCGTACTACATAACAGACTATGAGCACAGTTAGTGTGGGTGGGACACAATTGAGGGACACCTGGTAATTACTGCTATGTAACCCCCCCCAGCCCTAACAGATATGCTGTGCAATCCAATATCCAGCACATGCAGTACTTGACGGCAGGTCCCACCACAACACAGCTACAATGCTCCAACAGTAATTCAAGTCACCTGTACATGTCAGGGCAATATCTGCAACATATCATGCAGATAGGCCATTGTACCGTAGGGAATGTACTATGTCGAAGCGATACATATTACAATGGTACAGATATGCACACACATCTATACATTGGCAATCATGTGCAGGTATGTATATATATATATATATATATATATATATACATATACATATACATCTCTCTCTCTCTCTATATATATATATATATATATATATATATATATAAGATATATGGGATATATGGGTGCATACACATATACACAGACAAAGGGTATTAGTAGCCATACATATGTAGAAGTAGTATGGATGTACTGGGTGCAATGTATATCCCCAGCGACAAGCCCTATAACTGGTACCTGTAACATGTGTGGTGTGACAACCAGCCCCACAAAGGGGATACTTACATTACACATATACCCACTCACAATTCAAAGGACATGACATGACACAGTTATGTATACACAGACAACCTTTATTTGTGTACCATACAATAATGTATGCCATTACTGACAGCACATAGATGTTGATGTATTTAACCAGTGATGGATGCAAGGCCCACACAAAACAGTAGATGCAGATAGTGTGGATCTATAACATACTATGGTGTCCAGGCCAAGCCCTTCAAGTCGTACAACAGTAGACAAAGGATTTGCCTGCACGATACGTAACACTCAATATCAGATGTATTTCAGCAGCCTCCAATTACACCCTGCAGTCAAGCCCTAGGGGGACATTCATTACCTGTGGTAATGTCAATGTATCTGTCACATGTATGGACCCTGACCAACAAATGTTGTGGGAGTCCATGTTATGATTGGGATGATAGTAGGAATGCTAGCGGTAATTAATGATAAGCCATTACCTAGCAACCCCTAACCGTATCACAGCAGGACAAAGGCAGGAACACAGAGCCATACTCACAATATTGCAGTTACACACCCTGGAACAGGCTGGTGTTACAGGATGTGTTGCAACATACCATTATGCAGGAATAGGACATCAGGGACACAAATGGATATAGACATGTACTGCTAGCATGCAACACATACACTGCCAGTGTAATATCTGACACAGGACCTGTGTGGTGGATAGACAACGCATGATAGGCACACCTCTGTCCAGCTAGAGGATAGGCCCACAGCACTGAGCTATGCAGACAGACTGCAGTCCAAGGTAAACTAGTATGTACACACACACACACACACACACACACACACACACACACACACACACACACACACACACACACACACACACACCCTGTAACACCAGTACTATGCAAAGCATTACAACACTTTACTCACAGTCTGTCTGTATGTCCTGATCCTCCTACATATATGTGGCTGCCCTGAGTGTGTAGGTACTCCTGTAAGAGGTATTGCTACCTGCTGTCTGTAACATTGATGCCCACACACAGGAAGCATGTCCATCACACAGGGAATGTACAGAGAATACCCCCACATGATGTAGGGATTCATAGTGGGTGGTTGCCATGACAGTGGTAACTGGAAGTACTACACATGTGTACTCAGCTATATATATATATATATATATATATATATATATATATATATATATATATATATAAATATATATGGTTATCTGGATAAGTACATGTCCATATAGTCCCACCATATGTCCTGGACATGGAGTGTAGCCCTACCCCAGCCCCCGCAGTCCCAATGTTGTAGTGCAAGAGGATGTCAGATATGTATAGATGGCATATTAATAGACATTTGCTACTGTCATTGGGATTGTTGTCACAGACATGGTGTGTGTGGTGGTGACATCTGCTCATAACATGTATGCCATTGACTACTGACAGACATCCTAAGGTTATCATCGTACAGTATCTGCATATATAGCAGGCTCGACAGCCATGTCACAGCACAGGGTAGGATACACCTGTGTGACAGCACATAACCACTACTATTGTGAACACAGCCACAGCCACATGTGGTACGCTAGCATAACAGTACAGTATATGGACTATCTGTCCTACACCATCCTCATATGTGCCACTCACAGAATGACCCTACATATACTGGGCTGCTACACAGTCTGGTCAGATGGCTGTATGTGGTATGGGACATGTGTGTATATGGCCCTACAAACATGTAAGGTAAAATGGTACCATACAGTGGGGCAGCATGTAACATCAGATAGAAGGGAAGCTAGAACAATAACATCTACCACAGTCTGTACACAGGCCATAGTACATATTAACAATACACACACTGCCGACATTCAGCATCACTACAAAGACTTCAGTACTGTACAAACATCCACAGAATGCCCAGGTTATGGCATTGAATGTAACCCCTACTGTACATGACATGTGTAGCACTCTGATATATTACTGGCTTGTTATCAGATATGATGACACTATTTATGGTGTACAGCACATATGCACCACTTTATGCATGCCATATGTACAAAGGTTGACAGAGGTGTGGCTGACAGCATATGCACAGGGCCAGTATAGCCATGTTGCTGTGATACCCTCATTAATCTACCATTGTAACGGGGTTTGTTGCAACATATGTCCAATGAGGAATATGTAGTCAGTAACTGTCACGGCCTTCACCATCAACAGACAGCAATCCTCACACTACCTTCTGCATTCCACAGATAGATGCATCGTGGCTAACATATGAAACCAAAGGCACAACACTGCCCAGTCTGCAGATGACCCTGCAGATGGAGATTCCTCATATACATGGAACTGACATGGCAGGTATTGCAACGTGTATGACAGATGTATCCAGACAAACACTGTTAAACCAACATTACTCCATATGCAGTATAGCAGCACTTACAGCCTGTACTCAGGTCAGGAACATCCCCCTCCTGTTTGTTGCCCTCTTTCCACAGTGTATGTTGCTAGAGGTAAACCCCAACCCATCTGACTTTCCTGGTCAACAAAATGTTAAATAAATAAAAAAAATAAATAAATCTGAAATGATGTTTGCCAAACAACAGTTCTAGCTCCTGCTCACAGTGACTGACAAGGGCCAACACCACCAGTATGTTCCCAGGTACTGGAGTATGTTTCCATGCAATTGGCTATGGGAATGTTACCGCAGCTGTTCCACATGCAATTGGCTAGGGAAGGGCTGCAATTTGTGCAGAGGCCATCAGCTGATCATGAGCATCACTTAAAATACACATGCTGCTGCCTAAGCAATGAAGGTGTTGGCCTCCACATCCACCAGAGAGGGAGTAGGGGAGGCAGACAGAGGTGAATACATGGCAGGGAGGGTAAAACTGACGGATGTTTGTGTCACACACCTACCAGCACAGGGTATTGAACCCCTGACAGCTATGTAGTGCTATCACAGTTCGATGCTGTTATTGGATGTGCCACATGGGTTATCTGGTGGGGAGCACTCAGAACATATATGTGATGGCGAGTGACATCTGCAACAGGGATATGGTAGATATACAGTAGGTGACGTACATGTGCCTGTCTGCATGAACAGGTGCCAGTGTCAGCACAGGCACACTCACACAGGGACTCACACACATTTCCACACTTGGCAGTGCCAGGAGTGCAACTCATCACTAGTGGGATTGCCTCAGCACACCAATGTGCATGGAACACATGCACCACACGGGTCATATGGAGGTCATATGGACAGTGAGTATGAGGGGGTGTCAGACATCAGGTGGCATGCTTCACTGTGCCCTGGGGGGAGTAGTGCATGTGGATGTGGACATACACACCATACAACACACACACGAACACACAGGGTGCCAGTTCGGACATGCATGGGTGCATGTCTGCATGGGTGTGTGGTGATCAACAGTGCCAGCAGGCTATACAAGGATAGTCGATGGGTATACCTTGGTATCAGGCCACATGACAATGCTCTGCATTGTGGCTCAGGCCTGTAGCATCTGCATTTTCCCATACAGGTGGGTATTGCATCCGTTATCCAGTCACATGGGTGACTATTGTATGTGGCCAATGCTGTGCATCACCTGCCATGTATGTGTTCCCTAGTCCATGACTTGGATGGTGTCTAGGATGTGCACACCTCCCACATGCATGTACAGTGACATGTGGAACTGTACCTGGGGTGTCTGGCCCATGCTGTGAACACAGCTTATCATCAGATGTGTCAGTCTTGCCCACCTGTGGCAGGGACTGGTACTGGTCAACAGGTTTACCCTGCACCTACATTGATAGCATCCTAACAGCATTTCCTGATGTCAGTGTCATCTGTCCATACAGGGCATGTTGTCAGGCATGGTATGTCCGTTGTGAGTCACATGTGAAGGCACAGTGGGGTTGCTAACTGTGATTGGCTGGCCTTTATGTCACATATATGGGTATGGTTTTGCACCCCAGCCTCTCAGCTATTTACATCTGTTATCCCAGTATGGTTGACATGGTGATATCTAGTAGGGCCACCATAAATTAAATTAGCAAACCCCTCCACATTGCCCACACACTCACAATCACCTCTACACAGGTTATGAATTACACACACGCACACACACACACACCTGTCATGTCTGGGAGTAGAACCCCTACCTAACTAGTTTACTACACTACAGCACTATGCAGTTATAGTACGTGCCACGGGCATTACTGAAGTACATCTTCCCCAAAGGTGTATTTCACAATTAATGACATCAGCAGAATTGCCAAAGTAGGACATTTGTAATGTACTGCGAGTGAGTAGCCTATAATGCATTGCTCCATACACAGACACTGAAACACACACAAACCATCCGGAACTGCTATGGATGGAGATAGAACACTATCACTGTTCTAAATTACACTACAGCAGTATGCAGTTACAGAACATGCTACGGCTATTACTGGGCTATCACTTTCCCAGAGGTGCACTTCTAGGTGAGTGACATCAGCAGCCTTGCCAAAGTAAAGTATTTGTATTGTACAGAGTGTGAGTAGCCTAAAAAGCATTGCTCTCTACTCAGTCAGACACACACAGTTGCCAGGTCTGGGGTTCGAACATCTGCCTAACTAGTTTATCACATTACAGCAGTACACAGTTACAGAACACACTACAGAGATTACTGGGCTATCACTTTCTCAAAGGTGTACTTCTAGGTGAGTGGCATAAGCAGCCTTTCCAAAGTAGAGTATTTGTATTGTATGGAGTGTGAGCAGCCTAAAAAGCATTGCTCTCTACTTAATCACACACACACACACACACACACACACACACACACACACACACACACACACACACACACACACAGAGTCACCAGGTCTGAGGTACGAACACCTACCTAACTAGTTTATCATACTACAGCAGTACGCAGTTACAGAACATGCTACGGTGATTACTGGGCTATCACTTTCCCAGAGGTGTACTTCTAGGTGAGTGACATCAGCAGCCTTGCCAAAGTAGAGTATTTGTATTGTACAGAGTGTCAGTAGCCTAAAAAGCATTGCTCTCTACTTAGTCAGACACACACACACACACACACACACACACACACACACACACACACACACACACACACACACACACACACACACAGTTGACACTTTCCAGGTCTGGGGTTTGAACATCTACCTAACTAGTTTATCACACTACAGCAGTACACAGTTACAGAACGCACTATGGCAATTACTGGGCTATCATTTTCCCAGAGGTGTACTTCTAGGTGAGTGACATCAGCAGCCTTGCCAAAGGTGAATATATGTATTGTACGGAGTGTGAGTAGCCTAACAAGCATTTCCCTCTACACCTTCAGAGACAGACAGGCATGCACACAAACACACACTCACACAATTGACAGGTCTGGGGTTAGTACTACTACCTAACTAGTCTATCACTGCAGCAGTACGCAGTTATGGGACGTGCCATGCATATTACTGAGCTATAGCTCTCCCAAAGGTGTAATTCACATTGGATGACCTCAACAGGCTTGTCATACTACTGCTATGGGGAGGCCAGTGTGTGCATGGGCCATACCCCATTCATGTAGGGGTTGACATGCTACATGCGAGCACACACGGGGTCATATGTCACAGGTGCGTGTCTACAGCTACTAGATGGCTACTTCCTTGTACAGTCTTGTTGTACAGCTGGCAGGTGCACCGCATAGTCTGTAATGCTGACAGGTATTGGTGGCTAGTATCCACTGTGGGTTACATCCGCACCTCATGGGTTGGGGGCCCTTTGGCTGTGTGCCGGTTGGGATAGGCCCGCATGGTTCCTTGTCATGGTCACCCTTTGCCACACATCTATGCCCATGTACCTGTGGCATATTATAGTGTGTTGTCCTTACATATATGTCTGTATTCCTATCCACTGTATGTGCAAGGCAGGAGTGGTGCATACTGACATGT
Organism: Protopterus annectens; assembly: GCF_019279795.1. Taxonomy (NCBI): domain Eukaryota; kingdom Metazoa; phylum Chordata; order Ceratodontiformes; family Protopteridae; genus Protopterus; species Protopterus annectens. Next base: position 116,179,711 of record NC_056738.1, on the reverse strand, counting down.
GTCCGCACTGAGAACTGCAACTTCCAGATACATCTGGGCCACTGTTGTTTGCAGACATGGCTGTCATGTGTTTAAGTGTGTGAGCATGCCCAGTATGACCTCTCAGTATGTTGTTGACTGACATTGCCTTCAATCCGATAAGTGTGTGAGCATGCCCAGTATGACCATCTGTGTTGCATGTGTGGATCATGTCCAGTTAGTTTGTACTGCAGTGCTGATCTTTGTGTTGTACACCGACAGCTAGCATGCTGTGTCTGCAGGGTATCCATCGGTCATTTGCCATTGACTGTTGCTACATTTCTGCATAGCGGGGGGGGGGGCACCTGACTGTTTCTACTGTTCTACACATTAGTGGGGGGGGGGGCACCTGACTGTTACTCTAAGTATACGTTGGATGGGGGGGGGGTGCACCTGACACTTGTACTAATTTGCTATGACTGTACTGGTATGTCAGGTACTCCATTTCAGTCTGTAGTCTTACTTATCCTGCTGGCTAGAGGCTTACCAGTGTACTACAGATCCTAGCTTTGTTTACCTACATATTAGTTTTTGATCCCCTAGCCTTCACAACTTACATCCAACTGCCTGGCCTGCTGTGGTCTGTCTGTGAAGGCCTGGGGAAGGGGTTACCCATAGGGCACATTCAGAGGCCATAGTACAGCATTTGTTTGTGTTAGTCTTCACCTGTCCTGCTGGCTGAGATGGTTGTTGGGTATGTGAACCTTCCTGACTGGCATGTGTGGCTCTTATGGACACCCATGTCACTCAGGCCATTTCCTGCAGTGGGTTTTGTCACCCTGTGTAGTACTGGCTACTATGGTGACTCCAGTATGTGTTACAGATCTCATGATGCCACTATGGATGTCTACTGCCTTGACATCCGGCCACCCAGTTCCCTTGTATTTTCACATCCATACCATAGATACAGGTAAAAACACATTCTACCCCATTTGGCAATTGGTAGGTTGATTGACTTACCTTAAGGGTGTGCCAGACATGAGGATGGTGCTGGAGGGCTACCTATGTCAGATGCACATAGTACATTCCCTATACATGGTTGGGCACAAGTAGTTTCAATTTTGGCATCCCTTTTACTGTCTGTGCAAGTCAGAGAGAGGTATCATTCCCTGGGCCCCTATTGTGTCAGTGCATATGCTATGCGTTGCCTCTTTGCCAAGGCCAGGGCATACTGGGCACAACCCCTTCTGCCTACTGGGGCAGGCTCAGGTTGTTCCTCCTCCGAGTCATTCTGTGCCTGTATGGGCCTTGGCATTGGTGGGGGGGGGGTGCTGTGTGGCCCTGCCCCATGCTGTTCCTGCTGCAGCTGTTTCCTCAGGATTATATTGTGTAGCATAGCACATACCATAAAAATGTGGGTACATGTAGCTGGTGAATACTGCAGGGCTCCACGGGATGTGTCCAGACACTGGAACCATGACCTCAGCATCCCAAACACATGCTCTATTATATGTCTGGCCTGTGCGTGTCCCTCATTATGGCGTTGTTGTTCAGGTGTGTGTGCATTTCTGATGGGTGTCATCAGCCACAGCTCCAGTGGGTACCCAGCATCCCCCACTAGGTAACCGTAGGGGATGTCCACATCGGCAAATCTGTGGTACAGCTGCATCAGTTGCCATATGTGTGAATCGTCATAGCTTTCAGGGCAGCCAGCACACGCATTCAGTATAATGCCCTGGGCATCACATACAACCTGACAGTTGATGGAGGGGATGCCCCCGCAGTTGATGTAGGCCCTACCTGCTCACCGGGTGGTGCTTTGATGCATAAGTGCATGCAGTCTATAGCACCCACTACCCCAGGATAGTTTGCTATTTGGTGGCAGAGACGCATATTGCTGGTCAACACCTCATGTGTGTTGAGGAAATATATGTGCTCACTGGTATATGCTGACATGACATCCAGGAACTGGTGGAATACTCTGGATGCTGATGCCTGTGAGATGCCCATATTATCCCCAGTTGTGGTTTGGGAGGTATCTGTGGCTAGTACACCTAGGCCTACACATACCTTGGTATCCACTGGGATGGGTTCCCCTCAGCCAGTGAAGTGTGTCAGGTGTGGCCTGCACAGCTCAACGATTTGCTGTAGGAAGTCTCTGTCCACCTTATAGTGCTCCACTATCTCCAGCTCATGTAGCCCCTGGTAGGTTACCCTGGGTCTGTACACTCTTCTCTGTCTCCTCCTGTGGGTTGTTTGGCAGCACTGACATCCTCATCACCCCCAGCCTCTTGCACATGTTGTTCTATGTTGCCTGCTGCAGCCCTTCTCATTTTGTAGGTTTGCTTTTTAAAATTTCCCCACTTGTATACACTGGTGGTGTAGAGTATGGAAAAACTGGGGGGAAGGTGTTTGCTTGGTTTATAGTGGTGTTCTGGGCTGGGCTGGTCTGCTGCCTTTGTAATTAGCTGATTCTGATGCATTTCACCTGGCAGCTTGGCTAGTTCTCCTTGATTACCTTCCTACTGCTGTTTTCCCTTCCCATTGCCTCCCTGTTTAAGCCTATGTGCATGCCACACAAACAGAGTGCTCAAATGTGCACAGAGCTGCTATTTCCTGGTTTAACTTCCTATTTCTTCCTGTGAAATCCAGTGCATGGCGCGCACACCCGCTTACATTTTGTAAGGAGTTCTAGGAAGTTTGAACACACCTCTAGCTTAGCTGTGCTAAGATAGGAGCAGTCCCAAGCCACAGGGCTCCAATCCACTTACAGTATGCCTGACACCCCCTCCATGATGTCACCTATCTCCTAGTCTTGCACTCAGCTATATTTCTACTCTTACACTCTTGGGGCCTGCCTCACACCCTGGGGAAATCTGGGATTCACTATCCTTCCCCTCATTTGCATAGGATTGCCTGCTAATGCATAGTTACATGTCCAACACTGGACCTCCCCCGTTAGCAACCATTACTTACTGGCCAGGTTGTTTTATGTCTGCCACTGACTTGCATGGCTGAATACTGCTTTCAGTTAGAATGCTTATTTTAGGTTTATTTTATTATTTCCCCCCCGAGCCCGTTTGCGTACCGCTGCCCTATGCTTAAACAGGCAAGATCGGCGAAGGGAATTTAAAAGTTGTTTTTTTTATTTTTTACATATTTTGCATTGTCAATGGCCTTCTACTTGGCTGTTGCCATGTTTCATCAATGATATGCAGCCTTTATTTGGAGCTGTCATAGCTCCGTTTTGTAGTTTGCAGAAACGTACTTGGTTACTAACCAAGTACATTTCTGCAGACTGCACTCATCCTGCATTGACAGCTGCCTGCTTCCTGGATCACAAATCACCCTCATTTGCATGGTTTTCACCAGTGTCTGTGCAGGATTAGCCTAAGAGCTCACATGCACGTCCCGGGAGCTCGTTCCTGAATCGCATGTCGGCCATATTGCTGAATATAGCTCTTAAACTATTCCTGTACGCTATAACGGGCTTCATAAATCCAGGGGCTGTTCTTTTCACAAAATAAAAGTATTATTAAACAGCTTGTCCAAACATACTGTGATCTGACATCTTCAATAAATAATCCATACTTCAGCAGCATTAGTAGATACAGCAGTGCGTGTAACTCAGTGTTGCACAACCATTACAGCAGATATCTTGTTGACTGACTGAGGGCTCAAATCCAGCTTGGACTGGAAATTAACTGCATGTACTTTTCAGAACTCTAAACCATAACACTCCACATAAAATTAAGCTCAGGATGCCTATGATGCTACAATTTCTCTGTCCCTCCCATCTTTAAAGTATGCATTTGCAGTTGTATTTATTTTTACTGCATGTTTGTTAAATGAAATCTACTGAACATTGGCTGACTGTTGCTGTAATTATTATTCTTTTAATCATAAAAGGAGCAAATTATACAGAAAATGTAGTACTACCCCAAACACATCTGTGTTATTACACTGAACTCTTTTTTTTATTTAAAAAAAAACAATTTTGTTATTAAAATCTGTTAGTGACTACTTGTGAAATTTTCTTCCTGTTTTCTGGTTAATCGCTGTGTTAACATCCTACAGTGTAGCTTGTGTATCTAGCGTAACATAATTATATCAAATGCTGCTATTTTTAAAGTCTGTGTTAAGTAATCAATGATGTTGAAAAAACAAATATTAACTCTTTGCCAGTGCTTACTGTTATAACATGCATGCTTTTTTTCTGCAGGGAAACACACTGAATCAACCTGCTAATTTGATGAATATCTTCCACTTAACCAATTTATGCAGGAGATGTTCTTTGCAATTCAGAATATATAAAAAGCAGACAACAACAAAGGATGCTTGTTTTTCTACTTACTGTCATTGTTGGAAAGCGTTTCCATAACACCATAAGGAGGAGCCAAGAGTCCTGACATATACTGTCGAAATTTCTAGTAGAAAGAAAATACAAACACATACCATCACTTTAAAGAACATATTACTGAAAGCAATGTCTGACATGTTGTATTAGTGTTTTTTTCCAGTGTGGATATTTTACATGACCTAACTTCTTAGTTTTACAACAGCACACACACACACACACACACACACACACACACACACACACACACACACACACACACACACACACGCACACATGAACAATGAAATCAACGTTTTATTGACCACACACACACACACACACACACACACACACACACACACACACACACACACACACACACACACACACACAATGAAATCAATTTCTTATTGACCTGCATTACAACTCTGATCCTCTGACCAATATTTAAAGATGAGGATAAAGACAGTGAAAAAAATAGCATTTTGTATAATTATTTGATATATATCTATATCTATCTGTCTATCTTTCAATGCACACACATATTTATATATATGTATATATATATATATATATATATATATATATATATATATATATATATATATATATATATATATATATATATATATATATATATATATATATATATACACATATACAGAGATTTACCATTAAAATGTAGAATGACAGTTTGACGAATACAGGTTGGTCAAATGTGTGTTCTACCAATGTCGTAATGTTGAACTAAAAATATTTGAATTCATATTAGTCAACACATTCACTAATATGAAGTCCATGTTTTGAGATCACTGTACAGTGCAGATGGGGAAATTTTCCCTTTTCTTCACTGTAGTGAGATGTCAGAGTTGGTATATATAATATGCAGGGGGTGTGGGAGGCGCAGGGAGGCTTACAAAAACAGTAATGGTAACACAAACGTCTGACAATGGAACTTCAGATGTTTGAATGTAGATTGTTGTGGTTACCATTTCTGACATTTTGGTAATTTGGTATTACCAGAGTAGGATAAACAATTTGGTAATTTTGCAAGAAACTCTTTTTTTTCAGTTTCAACATTTTGATAGTAAGCCTTACACACACACACACACACACACACACACACACACACACACACACACACACACACACACCAGAGGTGCCGGAAGCTGCTGAAGGCTGAGGGGACGGATGGCAACAGGGGTACTTAACAATGCAAAGAAGGGCAAATATTTATTTATTTATTTATTTATTTATTTATTTAACAGTATCTGAAATCTGTACATTTCTGTCAAAGCATCTATAATATGTACTTAAACATAACACACAATGATAGAAAATATTACTTTACCTTATAACACAGTATATTTTGTTTTTATTTCAGGTAAATGTACATGAACTCAAGCCAAAGGCTCTATCTCTGTCTGCCTTTGACATTATCAAAAACATTTAAGGTAATAATATGGTATCTGGCTAAAAAAAAAAGACTTAGAACTGGAATTTTAACCTTGGATTTTCCACTGTGGCATGCCTGTGAATTTGTCTTCACAGCTTTAGCTGCAAGAAAACATGACTTTGTAGCCACTGCATGTTTTCACTCAAGCATTCATTTTTTTCTTGAAAACATTTAGTATTTTCACTTCTGAAACAGTACAACTTACTACACAGATATTCTGGACATTAATTTGACTCAGCAATTTCCCCAGAGATCAAATAGCCTTCAAATGGAAACAAAACATTGTACCAGACTCTGACAACAAAAGGCCTCTGAAACTCTGGCTTTAGTAGCTGTATGCAAGAAGTCATGTGCTAGATCACTGTAGACAGTCACAATAAAATACAAATTTGAATTGTAAAAAGGTACTTTTACAAAATAAAAACATTCATCAACTCTGTGTGCTACATCGCAACAAGTAGTCCCACAGGTCCATTCATAGAATCAGCAGTATGTAGCACTAACAAGCCTCTTGCCCCAACATGGACAGTGGTCCATAAAGTAACATTCATCTTTTGCACTCATGCAAGCTAGGCCATCATGCAGTATACTCTTAGAACACTACCCATGGCCAGTGGTCAGAGTAACACCATTAATTAATCTAAACCCACCAAATGAGCACCTCTGAATTCACAAACTTCAAAAAGATTAATTTATTAAAACTATATGATGAATTTTCAAAATTCAAATGTAAATTTTCCACCCCCCCCCCATGTAGCCTCAGCTGTCACTTATCACATTGAATTTTACTCCAGTCTAAGAAATACTATAAAGCAAGCTGACATAGTCAGTGCCAAATATAATGGTGAATGTAAAAATAAACCACCCAGGTGGAATAAAACATTAATCTTCTTTCGGCTGCTCCCGTCAGGGGTCGCCACAGCAGATCAACTGTTTCCATTTCTTCCTGTCCTCTGCATCTTGCTTTGTCACACCAACCACCTGCATGACCTCTCTCACCACATCCATAAACCTTATCTTAGGCCTTCCTCTTTTTCTGTTACCTGGAATCTTCATCTTTAGCATCTTTTTCCCAATATACTCTGCATCCCTCCTCAGCACATGTCCAAACCAATGTAATCTTGCCTCTCTGGCTTTGTCTCCAAACCTTCCAACCTGGGCTGACTCTCTAATATACTTATTCCTAATCCTGTCCATCCTCGTCACACCCAGTGCAAATCTTAAAATCTTCAACTCTGCCACGTCAAGCTCTGACTCCTGCCTTTTTGTCAATGCCACTGTCTCCAACCCATATAACATAGCTGGTCTCACTACCCTCTTGTAGACCTTCTCTTTCACTCTTACTGGTACTCGTCTGTCACAAATCACTGCTGACTCTCTTCTCCACCCACTCCATCCTGCCTGTACTCTCTTCTTCACCTCTCTTCTACACTCACCATTACTCTGAACTGTTGATCCCAAGTATTTAAACTCATCCACCTTCGCCACATCTACTCCCTGCATCCTTACCATTCCTCTATCCTCCCTCTCATTCACACACATATATTCTGTCTTAGTCCTGCTGACCTTCATTCCTCTTCTCTCTAGAGTATATATCCACCTCTCCAGGGTCTCCTCCACCTGTTCCCTAGTCTCACTACAGATCACAATGTCATCTGCAAACATCATAGTCCACAGGACTCTTGTCTGATCTCATCTGTCAACCTGTCCATCACCATTACAAATAAGAAAGGGCTCAGAGCTGAACCTTGATGTAATCAAACCTCCACCTTAAACGCATCCATCACTCCCACCGCAGACATCACCGCTGTCACACTACCTTCGTACATATCCTGTACCACTCTTACATACTTCTCTGACACTCCCGACTTCCTCATACAATACCACAACTCCTCTCTAGGCACCCTGTCATATGCTTTCTCTAAATCCACAAAGACACAATGCAACTCCTTCTGACATTCTCTGTACATCTCCATCAACACTCTCAAAGCAAACATCGCATCCATAGTGCTCTTTCCTGGCATGAAACCATACTGCTGATCACTAATCATCACCTCCCTTCTTAACCTAGCTTCCACTACTCTTTCCCATAACTTTATCTTGTGACTGATCAATTTAATCTCTCTGTAGTTACTACAGCTCTGCACATCACCTTTATTCTTAAAAATCGGTACCAAAACATTTTTTCTCCATTCCTCAGGCATCCTCTCACTTTCCAAGATTTCATTAAACAATCTAGTTAAAAACTCCACTGCCATTTCACCTAAACACCTCCATGCTTCCGCAGGTATGTCATCTGGACCAACAGCCTATCCGTTCTTCATCCTCTTCATAGCTATCCTTACTTCCTCCTTGCTAATCCACTGCACTTCATGATTCACTATCCACACATCATCCATCCTTTTCTCCCTCTCATTCTCTTCATTCATCAGCCTCTCAAAGTACTCTTTCCATCTGCTCAACACACTCTCCTCACTTGTGAGTATGTTTCCCTCATTATCCTTTATCACCCTTACCTGCTGCACATCTTTACTAGCTCGGTCCCTCTGTCTAGCCAATCGGTACAGGTCCTTTTCTCCCTCCTTAGTGTCCAACCTTTTATACAACTCGTCATACGCCTTATCCTTAGCCTTCGCCACCTCTCTTTGCCATGCACCTCATCTCCTTAAAGTTTTGTCTACTTTCATCTCTCTGACAATCCCACTTCTTCGCCAACCTCTTTCTCTGTATACTCTCCTGTACTTCTTCATTCCACCACCAGATCTCCTTGTCCTCCTTCCTCTTTCCAGATGTCACACCAAGCACCTTTCTAGTCATCTCTCTTACTAGCTCTGCTGTAGTTACCCAGCTATTTGGTAACTCTTCACTGCCACCCAGTGCCTGTTTTAACTCTTCCCTGAACATCACCTCACAATTACCATTTTTCAATTTCCACCATTTGATCCTTGGTGCTGCCCTCACACTCATCCTCCTCTTCTTGATCACCAATGTCATCCTACAAACCAACATCCTATGCTGCCTAACTACACTTTCCCCTGCCACCACTTTGCAGTCTCCAATCTTCTTCAGACTGGCCCTTCTACATAAGATATAATCCACCTGTGAGCATCTTCCTCCACTCTTGTATGTCACCCTATGCTCCTCCCTCTTGTTAAAATATATTAATAAGCTATAAAATAAAAGAAAAAAACACTAAAGGCCTGTAATAAATAATACTCTATCTGTTTTAAATATTCTGTCAAAAAGTTCAGCAAAAACATGAAAGTTACTATAAGGAAGCCCATAGTGCAACACAAATTAAAACTGACATCTGTAGTCAAAGATAATAAGAAATCCTTCTTTAACTACTAAAACTGTTCATCTTAAGCATAGTCACAGGGTATACTCCTGAGGCATTGAAAATGGCTATCATTATGCCCCTCCATAACGAGCTTCCACCTCAGATCCCGGAACTAAACACCCATCAGTCTGTAAAGCCATTCAATGTACTAATTTATATTTGATTTTGTAAGCTCTGATATAAAAAAATAATGCTCTACACCCACAACAATATGCAGAAAAGTAGATCATAGCTATTTCAGTTAGTAAATTATTTCGAGAAAGTCACTGCACCTATGGATATCAGCCATGCAGTTCATATACTGTACTGGGATCTAGCCAAGACCTTTGACACTATTCCTCATGCTGTTATTCCAAGTAGGCTTAAATTCCTAAACACAGACCCTTATGTTGTAAGACAGAAAGCAAGCTAGCTAATAGAGAGTATCCACTTATTTAAAGTGGCAGATGCCACATCAGAAAGCAAAAAGATATTCAGTGGCATTTCTCAGTGCTCAACACTGGGATCCCTTCTGTTCAGTATCTTTTTGTTGGATCTCCAAACCACTAACCAGGACACATTGTGAAGTAAATGTTCTAATGACTATAAGCTGATGTTGTCATTCACTCAGCAGCTGATACCAGCAAGGGCTAAACCATACAAGTCAATGGTGTATTAGGAAATGAGCTTAAGTTAAATGCAAAGGAGTTTAGCATAATTACTTTGGATAAACAAAACATAAGAGCAGCTTGCATTTTATTTGGGACCCATGCCAGAATGGTACGGTCATGAGAAAGCTTGACACTACTCTCTTTTGACAACCATGCAGCATCAATAGTTAGGAAATCCTCCTGCCTATCCCACTTAATAATTTACAATATCTCATCCAAGTCAAAAGATGTTAGCTATCTTTCCACTGTACTCTACCATGATCAGACAAATTATTGACTTTGTGTATGCATCTGTTCAAACACATCACACAGCTGCAAAACATATAGAAGTATCTAACTAAAACATTACCAGAATCAAGACTCTCATTTACCAAGACCGGGTTTATAGTTTCATAGTTTCATAGTATAGTACTAGACTATCTGCCCTGGGGCATTTGTAACCCTAGCCATAGTGATGTGGCTTTTGCCACCCCATGAAATGGTACAAAAATGTACAGAATAAATCTAGAATACTGTGCCTCTGTCTAGTAGTGACACAATGAAGGTCCCTTTATATAATAGAATTACTTTACTGTGCCCCTGTCTAGCAGTGACACAGATGTGACCCCTGGGGTAAACTTACAATCTCCCATCCACTCATCAAGATTTCTCTTGAAGAGAGTCAGTGAGGGGCTTTGCCTAATACGAACTCGGATCCTGTTCCAAAGCATGGGAAGCCTCTGGGTTATGAATCTATCCCTCCAGCATGTCCTATTCATACTTGTGCCAAGGTTTAAGTCTTTAGCTCTTGTGGTCCTGATGGATTTGGATTTTTTTGAGGTGGAGCATGTCCATCAGATCCTGATTGGACATGGCCTTGTAAGTCAGGCAGAGATCACCTCTGAGCAGGCAGTATGCTACTGAATAGAGCTGAAGTTTCTTTAGTCTGGCAGAATAAGACATATATTTGAGACCCTTGATCCTTTTGCTGAGGTACTTTTGTGGTCTCTCCAGCTGTTGCAAGTGCCGGGTGAGGTACATACCAAATGGGGCATTGTACTCAATCATAGGTCTGATGAGGGAGGAATATAGGGGTACAATGACATCCTTGGATCTGGATGTGAATCCCTTCATGATGAGGTGTGCAAGGTAGAATGTTTTTCTAACCACTTTGGCAACGTGGGTGTCAAATGAGAGGTCGCTGTCTACTTGGGTCCCTAGGTCTCTGATTACTTTTTCCATACTCAGTGGGTTGCTGTCTATGTGATAATTTGTGGGTACTTTGTTTTTTCCAAAAGGGATGACTATACATTTTTGGCATTTAGTTTAAGGCCGTGACTACGGCACCAGTTGTCCGTTTCAGTGAGGCCTTTTTGTAGGATGTGTGTGTCTGCTGGTGTACCGACTATGGCGCCTAGTTTGCAGTCATCTGCGAACTTTGTCAGCCACAGCCCTTCCATGTTTGCTTTAACATCTGAGAAATAAATGCCGAACAAGAGGGGTCCCAGGACAGATCCCTGTGGGACACCACTTGTGACTGGCTTTGAGTCTGACATTGCTCCAGCGATTTTAACTTTATGGGTTCTGTCCTTTAGCCAGTTTGCAACCCATCTAGTGACATAAGGGTTTACTTTTAAGCTGTTTAGCTTATCTATGATGCCTGAGTGGGGTATTGTGTCAAAGGCCTTAGCCAAGTCCAGGTATGCTGTATGGACTGCTTTGCCCTCATCAATGGCTCTAGTGACTGTTTCAAAAAAGTCAACCAGGTTTAAAAGGCAGGATCTGCCCTTTACAAAGCCGAACTGGGTGGGGTCAAGTATCTGTAGGTCCCCTATGTCTCTGTTTATGAGTTCCATAATGATTCTTTCCATAGCTTTGCAAACCAGGCTAGTTAAGCTTATGGGGCGGTAGTTTCCAGGGTCTGTAGAGGCACCCCCCTTGTGGGGTGGGACTACTGTTGCTGTACACCAGTGTTCAGGTACATATCCCGAAGTAAGGCTAAGGTTAAATAGCATTTTTATGTGTGGGTTTAGTTCTTCTTGGAGTTCACGTAACACGCACCCCGGGATACCGTCAGGTCCCATTGATGCTGTGTTTTTTGCTTTGTTTAGGGCGGTTCTCACTTGGACATCTGAGATGACAGGGAGATTACATTCAGCTGGGATAAGTATTTCTTCTTTTGGAGGTGAAGGAGGCGAGAAATTTGCACTGAACCTGTCAGCCAGAATGTTAGCAATATCTGTGGGTTCAGTGTATTTTTTGTTGACCCTGTATCCCGATATTCTTTCTTTGTACTGACTCCTGTGCTGTGATTTCTCTGTATCATTCTGTGTTATTGACTTCTCAACCTTCTTTGATCTCCTACATCTTCACCAAAAAAATGGTTCCAGAAACACTCAAACTAAAGACTGGAACCACCATCAACATACAAATAAGACATGCTGAAGTGACAAACTTATTACTCAGTGCTTCTCTCATCTCTGGAATATGTTACATAAAAAAACAAGTGTGACATCCATTCTTGCCATAAGGCAAATCTTAAGAGTTAGATGGCCTCCTATAAATTCATATCCATCCTGATTTGTTTCTCACCCCTGGAGACAGGTGATGCTATGAGGGTGGGTGCTGACAAGGGTGAACTCTGCCTTGAATACTCTCTGAATCAGTAAATCTATAAATATGTGTTTAATTTTTTTTCTGACCATAGTAACAGGACATGTGGTGCCAACCCATGACTTATACTATAAAGTATAAGCACCTGTGATCGGTTTCCCTTAGCAACCAATCACAGTGCTAAGCTAGCAATCTTGTCATGTATTACTATGAGAGAAACTACCATGCTTGCAGTCGGTTGCCCTTAGTAACCAATGGCAGTGTTTTACTGGCAATCTCTAGTCTTGTAGTCATTTGAATAGGGGCTGACTGCAATTGTGGAGTGGTTTTGCAGGCACCTTTACATTTTTCTTATTATGATAGGAAGCCAAATGAAAAAAGGGGCAATTATAGCAGTAAACACTGCCCAGAACAGACTATACATGCCCTTTACTTTTAGCATAATCTATGAAGGGGGAGGGTCCCTGCATACCTTTCAAATTTCTTCCAAAGAATTTTGGACATAGTCAAAAATAATGGGTCTATATTAGATCATTGAAACGCCAGAATTTCAAATGATCTAATATCGAACCCAATATTGAGAATGCTGAAAACAGCGAAGCTGCACAAAACCGAATTCTAGCCTGTTTTCAGTGATGCGGTGGAAAGTTACAGGTTGGGTTAAGGTAAGTGTGTGTGATTGTGCAGACGTTCGGGTTAGGGCGAGGGTTGGGTGAGTTAGGGTTAGGGCACGGGTCAGGTAAGTGTGCGATTGTGGCAGAATTTGGGGTTAGGGGTGGGTTAAGTGAGTTAGGGTTAGGGCGCGGGTGAGGTGAGTGTGCAATAGTGAGAATTTGGGGTTAGGGGCGGGTTAAGTGAGTTAGGGTTAGGGCGTGGGTGAGGTGAGTGTGCAATAGTGAGAATTTGGGGTTGGGGCAGGTTAAGTGAGTTAGGGTTAGGGCACGGGTGAGGTGAGTGTGCGGTAGTGACGGACCTTAGGGTTAGGGTCTGGGTTAAGGTAAGTGGATAGATAGTAGTGTATGTGCAGTGTAGTGTAGGGTTAGATGTAACTTTTAAATGTATGTGTGTGGATTGCTGATTTTTAGTGTGCTTGTGGTGTGTGTATTACTCGGAACAGCACATTTTTTCCCTGGGAAAAAATTAGCTGTTTTGAGGTTTCGATATTGTTAGGGTTTGGGTTTTGCAGTTCGTCATCATGGCATTCGATAATGTGCCGTTTCGATGATCTGATATAGACCCAAAAATAATGAAGTGGCAAAAACATTAGGTGGAAAAATCAGGTAGAATCAAATATAATGGGTTGGGAAAATCAAGCATAATTTATAACAATTACTCTAAATCACTTAAACATTAATTAATCAACAGGTTTTACATCAACATGCATTTTCTGAAAAATAAGAATTATAAAACTCTAATGTGTAGCATTATTGATTTGTCTGTAATCCACAGTGCTTTACCAGAAAATCAGGGACAGATAAAAAAATGTGAAGCAAAAATCAGAAATGTTTTGCAAAGTCAGGTATAGCTGAGAGCTCTTTTTCTTTTTTAATATCTTTTGCTGACTGAATTAGTCTCACTAGGCTAATGGCCTCTTTTCAGGGAGACCTAAGGGGGTATTTATACTACTATGAAAAATTTGGCCAGGGCATTGGGAACAACTTATACTCTTTTCGATAGGTTCCTTGCATTCTTTTACATTCACCTCAGCTAACACCAACTTAAGCAGATGGTATCTTGATTAAACATCACATCTGAAAGTGGGTACACTCAGGAGTACAAACCCCCCAGCACCACAGGATGCACTGCAATGCCAGGAAATCAATCATCTGGAGTGGGAATAGATCCCACAGCCTTCTGGTCTTCCAGCACTAAAGGCAAGCATTCATCCTGTTGTGTCACTAGCACTGTATGCCTTCTACTCCTTTGTTCAAGAATTCTTCACATAAAAAAAATAATGAGAAGACAAAATCAGGGATAATTGTAAATGTTATTTTTATTAACTTAAAAAGTTAACAGAACACCAGTTTTTGAAACAATGTGCAGTTTCTAAACAATAAGAAGTACAAAACTATAATGTCTAGCATTACAGACTTTTCAGTGATTTACCAGAAAATCAAAAAATGTATGGGATACAGGGGAAAATTGCAAAAAGCGAGTGACCTACTACAAAAGAAGTGACAAAACCACAATGTTGTGCACATGCACACACTTTATATTCCCTTTTCTCTTTAAGAGGATAAAACAATTCTATATGCACACTTTTTGTGAATATTTGTAGAATATTTCTAAGTTCATATTACAGCAACTTATTACAAAGTTAATACTTTTATAGCTGCACATTGAGTAATGCAATCACACAAAGTCCACGCAGGATGAAAAATACCATAATTGTTTTAAAATATTCAAACTCGCACCTGTGAACACTCACATACCAAAACAGATATGCAATAGTGAATACTCGCACTAGTATACACACACACACACACACACACACACACACACACACACACACACACACACACACACACACACACACACACACACAGAGTGAAGTCAGAATTTGCCCCTCTTCTGGAAAAAAAAAAAGAAAAGCGAAAAAAGTGAGTAGACTTGCAAATACCTCCCAATGACCCTGGCATCGATATGCATTCTTGAACAATAAGAAGTATGAAACTGTGATGACTGGCATTACTGACTGACCATAATCCTCATTGACTTACCACAGAAAATCAAAACTTTTAGAGTGACAGACAAAAAATATGAGGGCAAAGTTTGAAAGGTCCTGCAATATTATTTGACCGGTACTTGTCCATTAAGAGCTTTTTTTCTTTCTTTGCAGCTAATGCTGCCAGCACTGTTTTAGCAACTAGACAGCCAATATGATGCAGATGCAGGTGGGACCAACAGTGCAAGCTACCCACTTTTTTCATCTCTTCTTGTTCAAGATCACAAAACACTAAACTACTGTAGCAGAGAATTAAGAAACAAGTGTGTTTAATTAAGATCAAGCTTGTTTCTTTATTTTCTGCTATTGTGGTTGAATAGCTGTTTTCTTTCAACAGATTAGTTAACAAAGACTATGAGTCTGTGGAAAATGTGCGGTTCTCCCACCCCCATCACCCTGTGACATGTATATACACACACACACACTCACACACACACACACACACACACACACACATATATATATATATATATATATATATATATATATATATATATGTGCCCCACGTAATAGCAAAAACAATCACTGTTGACTGGCAGAATGTCGACATCAAACATCAAAAACATTGAAGATGACACGCCAGTATGCATGCACCAAGAAACAGCCTTGGTGCATGCAATCCTTACTTTTTAAAAATTAAATAGAATGTTGTTTTTTGCAAGCCCCCCTGAACCTCTTATACTCCTTGCTATTAATATATACTAACTCCATGACTGCACAAACATGAGATAAGGGCAAATTTCCCAACTCCTGGATTTGTGTGATCTTGCACACCTGTTGATCAACTGCATCGTCAACTATATGTAGTCAACCAGGCAGCTGTCTACCTAATACTTATTCAGCCAGTCACTAGCACTCACATATGCACACACACACACACGCATATGTGTATATGTATATATATATATATATATATATATATATATATATATATATATATATATATATTTATATGGGTGTACCTGTTATCATTGAAATTTCAGTTACCCGAAAGTTACATCCACGAGACAACTTCACCAAAACCTTTATTTTAATGAAAATCTGGATCACCTTGGCCACCATGGTGAACTTTGCCCTTTTCCACACTATTGTGTGATCTCGGAGTTGGGGGGTGGGGGGCGCGCAGACCCCCCTTTGGGTGGGTTTAATTTGCTTCTCTTCATCTGTTTTTTTTTTTTTTGTGGTGGCCAAGTGGTTAGTTTCCGGGAGTAAAACTCCAGTGATTAAGGTTTTCATTAAAATAAAGTTTGCAGCAAAGTCATCTTGTGGATGCGATTTCTGGGTAAGTGGCATTTCAATAATACAAATTATATATAGGCATTTGCTCATAAAGTGCAATGTGGGTATATTTTGCCAAATATTGTTTTACTGAACATCGATGTTGCCAAATGCTTGTGTTGCCAAAACAGATAAGTGGATTGTTTAGGAGACAGGAGTATGTATGATTGTGTTTGTTCATCAGGGTTAAAATTAGGGTTAGGTATGAGGAGCGAATTAGGTGTGTGCGTGTGTGTGTGTTTGTGGGTGTATATGTGTCTGGGTAGAGCCGTATCAAAGTCAAACGAGGCCATAGGCAGGGTAACAGACTACCACCCCCCCCCCCCCGATGCAATACTGATAACTTATTACTTGTCTAAATCTCCTCATTTAATATAAAACACTGTTCAAATGTATCAATAGACATATTATTTTTGTTTTATTTACAATGATCACAGAGATTCGGATTTCATTTAAAATGTGTAATTTCTATTTTAAAGTAAAACACTGAAAAACATTTGCTAATCAAATCACAATCTCATACTGAAAACAGACTTAGTAAGAGCAACTGTAAACTTCTCCCCTGAGACTCACAATTATTGAAAATGCATCTGGCAACCTAAACTATAGACATGCTGGGACTAATAGTCAAACAGCATATTGGAAACACTAATTAGGTTTTATGTGAAGGGTGCAGGAATTCAAAAGACAAATATGAAATACATTTCCTAACAGCTTAGAACAGCCCACTGGATGAATGTGACCCTTTTCAGTGACAGCCTAGGAGCACTGTTTGATGAAGTGGCTTGATCAAAGTCACACACTATACAAGAGAAGGCTGATGGAATCAAACTCTGCTCTAGAGAAACAGCTCATATCCTTATTCATCTGCACTAAATACTAGACAGATATTGTAGCTCTACACAGTGCATTTCACATCAGTGTGCCTGCAAAAACAACAAAGTTAATTAAAATATATATTTACACTTAGGATATTAACATTACATTTGTAGACTTCATGTTGTCCGGTTTACTCACATCCATATAATAAACACACTGCCAGCAGTCAATAAAACAAGGAAACCATGGGTTGTCCCCAAAGATCATGGCTCATATCATGATGTTAATGTTTACTACAATTGGTTCCTTCCATTACACCATTAACTACTGTAGGTCATAGAAAGCAAGTTTTATATACATACAAAAGCATGAATTAGAGCAACTTGCAGGACTGTACACCTCAGATATATGCATGAGAATAAGTGAAAGAATATCTTCATAAATAACGTGCCATAAATATATATCAGCTTGCTGCTCTCAGCTGTCAAAACTGTACAGTGGAACCCACTGCAATCCTGCTATGACCTCTCAAATTCTTATCTCAAATCAGAGACAAAGACCCAAAAATCAGGAACAGAATTTAGATGTTTCTCATATATACTTGGAGAGCTGCTAATAAAAAAAATGCATTAGCAAGAATTTTCTGAAGGATACAAAGGCTGATATTCATGCCTGTCACTATTTAATAACTTTAAACTAATACAATTTGTCCAAAAGACAGAGATTTTACAAAGACTGGAGAAAGATACTTCTCAGCTTCTTTGCTCAAGGATTCTGAACCAAGCCAAAAATTATTTAGGAACAAAGTCCCTATATGTATATACCATTTTCTTTTATCCATGTGACAGCCTAGTAAGCTCACTGTACAAAGTTTCCCTTTTCAGGCATGGCCTAGCAGCACTGTCCGAGTGACTTGCTCAAAACCACACAATAGGCAAATGGAGGTAGAAGGACTCATATCCTGTACTTTGGACTACAATAAGCAGTTTATTAATAACTCAGAGCCTTGAGTGCCAGACAACTCTAATTAAATTGAAATGCATTTTTGAACAACTATGAAACTCTAATGACTAGCACTATTGACTGATATACTTATTGATTTATCAGAAAATGAAGAGGTTATGGAAAAGATAGCAGTTAGTACAATGGGTTAATGCTGTAAGTGCCTGCTTCCTGTATTAAAAGGTTGGACTCATATGTATGTGTGTGTGTGTGTGTGTGTGTGTGTGTGTGTGTGTGTGTGACAGAGAGTGTGTGTGTGTGTGTGTGTGTGTGTGTGTGTGTGTGTGTGTGTGTGTGTGTGTGTGTGTGTGTGTGTGTGTTAGAAAAGAAAGATTTCCTAAAACAAACATTTATGTATCACTCTTTCCTCAGTACAAAGGATTTCTGATAGGCCATATCCTGTTTGCCTATAGAAAATAGACACAAACTCCATACTCATGCAAGCAAAAATTGCATTACTGTAAGCTGAAAATAGATCTCCCATCCACCCCCATTGCATGAATGGGGGCACATTTGGGGGCAAAGTAATGAAAGATAGCTATTTACTTCAAAATTCACTGTTTCCATAAACTGAATCCATCATTTTTGATAGGAAATCCCTTAATAGTCTGATTTCAGATTTCCAAGACATATTTTTTGCAGTAATAGAGGAAATGTAAAATATTTTTTCTCCTCCTTCGTAAGTCAGTTTTAGATGAACAAAAACTACACCTAAGTAAAGCTTATAAAGCATAACATTAAGCTGATATTTTTTTTTCTGCTCTGAAACCACTAAACCTTCATATGTAGAGAACTCCACCAACAATGAATACAAGATCCTATATCACTACAAGAAAAAAAAACAGACTAAAGAAGATTGGAAAACAATTGCCCTTTAATCTAATTTAATAGTAAGAGCTTTCATCTCTCAGCAAAGTTTACATAGAACAATCATCAGACTAATGCAAACAACATACTTCATACATTTAAATATCTCACACTAAGTAAAACTGTGGTGGTGATGCTGCGGTAGCGTTGTCGCCTCACAGTAAGATGTTGTCCTGTTTGATTCTCAGCTAGAGCATCTTCTGTGTGGGGACGTGTGAATGGGCGTACCTTCATTGAAGGTTGTGTATCAGGGCTGGCAACTTGGCATGTAAAAATCTACTGCCAATCATTAGTGGACCGGAGTTCTGCTGTGGTGACCCCTAACTGAGAAAAGCCGAAAGACACAACAACAACACTAAGCACATGAAAAAATGCTCTAGACAATGACATTTCTCAGGGGGAATTTTAAAGTACATATATATATATATATATATATTTATTTATATGAACTGTTTCTTTTTAACCGGTTCTTGAAATTCACATTAAAATCATGACCTGAGGGCATAAAGGTATTTGCCATTGATACTCTCAACATTCTGACAACAATGTCATAGGTACAGTTCATAGGTTTGTACTAGGCTAACTGCCCTTACGAGCCATTTTTAAGCCTAGCCAATTATCCCCTGTGAGATTCAAACCCTGTACCTTGTGTTTATAAGGCAAACACCTTAACCATTAGGCCACCCTTCTCCTTTCTCATTAATATCCACATAATACAATGCATGGAAAGACAAACTTCTTGAAGTTAGAGCATCAAGTACTATATTTGTACAAAGCACTGACTGCACTTTTATTTCTGATATCATAAATATGTTCCTACATCCTATTTCTTAGTTTCCTGTGTAGAAAGATCATACACTGTACAGGCTGCAATGGTTCCTTATTGAAATGTTGGCACTCAAAATACTGAGTGCCAACAGACCGAAAACACTGGAGAAGAATTTTGTAAATTGCTCTTCTCCTTTGAATTTCTTTTTTTGGGGGCAAGCCCCCCACACCCCCCAAATCTATACATACCAACTCCGAGACTGTCATATCTCAGAGAAAAGAGAATATTCTGAGAAATGGCATTTCAGACTTACTATATGTAAGTCTGATTTTTCAGTGGTTCAGTTTCCTAGACTCGCTCTAGCGGATCCCAACATTTCAAATGGTTACCATCTGGGATAGACGTGGTAAGTGATATGTTCATTCTTTGAATAATTCAACAACAAAAGACAGGGATTTCTGTAATAAATCTGCACTTATTCAAGGAAAAGCACTTGGATACACCAATTCCAAGTATGGAACATAATTTTTCCTCCTGATCCTAATATGAAAGAACCCATCAAGTAAAACAGCTAAAAATATGCTAAGTTTGTTTATGTGGTCTGCTGTATACGTTACGACTACTGGAGATGTATGGGGATTAAATATTATAGCTACAATAAAATCCCATTAAAGGTAAAAAAAAATCACTATATTGTTTACAGATTGTCACATGTGACATTCTCTGCAGTGAAGGTCAGAAATAATATCATAGGTTCATAGGTGTGTACTAGGCTAATGGCCCTGGAGCCTTTACAAGCCTAGCCCATAGGATTACCCTGGCATTGTGCCACCCAACCTTAGCTCTCAGTGCCTCTATCAAGTAAAGCCACTGGAGTGATCCCTGAGGTGAATTTTCTATTTCCCATCCACTCATCAATATTTCTCTTGATGAGGGCTGGTGAGGCGCTCTGCTTGACATGTATGGAAAGTCTATTCCATAGCATGGGCAGTCTCTGGGTTATGAACCTATCCCTCCAGCATGTTCTGTTGATTGTGGTAATGAGGTTGAGGTCACTGGAGTGTGTGGTGTGGAGGGATTGGGATTTCTTTAGATGTAGCATATCTAACAGAGCTGGATCAGACATGGCTTTGTAAGTCAAGCAGAGATTGCCTCTAAGTAGACGATATGAGACATAGAATAGTCGGAGTTTTTTGAGTCTGTCCATATAGGACAAATGTTTAAGGCCTAAGATCCTCTTTGTAAGGTACTTTCATGGCCTCTCCAGTTGTTTCAGGCATTTAGTGAGGTACATGCCAAATGGGGCATTGTACTCAATGACTGGCCTAATGAGGGAAGAGTAGAGGGAGACAATGACCTCTGTCTTCCTGGATGCAAAACCCTTAGTAATGAGATGTGCCACACAGAAGGACTTTCTGACCACAGTGGCAATGTGGTGGTCAAAAGAGAGGTTGCTGTCAACCTGTGTTCCCAGATCCCTTATAACACCTTCTGTGTTCAGTGGACTACCATCAATGTGGTAATTCATGGGAACCAGGTTTTTCCCAAAGGGGATGACATAATTTTTGGCATTGAGCTTAAGGCCATGGTTCTGACATCAGTCGTTGGTCTCAGTGAGGTCTTTCTGTAGGATCTCAGCATCACTTGGGGAGTTAATAACAGCTCCCAACTTGCAATTGTCTGTGAAGTGTGTCAGCCAGAGTCCCTTCATGTTGGCCTGAACTTCAGAGAGGTAGATACCAAACAGGAGAGGACCCAGGACTGAACCCTGTGGGACTCCACTCGTGACTGGTCGGCAGTCTGACTTTAGTCAGCTACTTTCACACTGTGGGTTCTATCTGTGAGCCAGTTTGCAACCCACCTAGTGATATAGGGGTTGATGCCTAGCTTAGTAAGGTTTTCTATGATTCCTGAGTGGGGAATGGTATCAAAGACCTTGGCCAGATTAAGGTAGGCTGTATGAACCACCTTGCCTTCATCCACAGCTCTGGTGACTGACTCAAAGAAGTTGACCAAGTTGAGCAGGCATGCTCTACCCTTCACAAAACTAAATTGTGTGGGATCCAGAATTTGGAGATTCCCTATATCCTTGTTTATTAGGTCCATGATGATGCATTCCATAGCTTTGCATAATAGACTCATCAGGCTAATGGGGTGATAGTTCCCAGGGTTTGTAGTTTCTCCTCCTTTGTGGAGAGGCATGACTGAAGCAGTGCGCCATTTGGTAAGGACAAAGACTGAGGTGAGGCTGTGATTGAACAAGGCACACCGGTGAGGTGCCAGTTCACTCACTAATTAATGTAGAACACAGCCAGGGATATTATCAGGTCCCACAGAAGCTGTATTCTTCGCCTTGGACAATGCTGTTTTACCCTGTGCAGCAGTAATACTGGGTGCCTGGCAATCTACTGGTATTGTGACTGGCCCTTTGGAGGAGGGTAAATTTGGCAATGAATCTATCGGCCAGTATATTGGCAATATCTGTTGGCTCAGTATAGGAGGTGCCATTGTGCAGTAGCTCAGAAAAAATCTGGGGTATTGCTGTGGAGATTCTTTACATAACTATAGAAGGCCTTGTGGTTGTCTTTACTATCTGCTGCAATTCTGTTTTCATAGCTAGCATCAGAGGATTTGATGAAGGATCTTAACTTTTTGTTGAGGTTGATAAGGGAGTTTTTCCAGTCTTGGGACATCACTATATTCCACATCAGTTTCCTCCTTCTGTTGTACAGTTTGTTTATGGCAGGGGACCCCCAGATTGGCTTTCTTTTTTTGGAGGACAGCATCTTGGTTCTATTGGGTATGGCAAGATCCATGCATTTGTGTACGCCTTCATGCAGAGTACTGGTGTATGATTCGGTGGTCATGCAACTATTCTCCATTTGCATGGGTGCCGTGAAGTTAGCCACCTCTGTTTTTAGGAGCCCAAAGTTAGCTTTGGAGAAGGTTTTCATGGTGGTTACCTTTGTGGGTGGGAGGAATGTGGATTTCCAAGGTGATTAGTTTGTGGTCGGATCTAACCAGGGAGGAGTTGACTATTGGTGTAGAGCAATGGTCACCCATGTTAGTAATGTCCAGGTCAAGGATGTTGCTACCTCTAGTAAGAATGGGCTGGTCCAGGGCATTGGAATTAATGAATTCCAGGAAACATTGGGCAAGTGTATTGGCACATGAGTAGTTTTCCCAGTTAATGGAGGGGTAGTTGAAGTCACCCAGTATGAGAGTATTAGGTAGAACCCTAATATTTTCCAGGGTGCTTAGGAACGTGGAGTGTGTGTCTTGGGACATGGTTAGGGACCTATACCAGGTTATGACCTGAATCGCTGTCTTACCCAATGTTAGCTGCACCTGAAGTATCTCAGATGCGTTATGTTGGGCTACTAGTCTGGAGGTGTATGTATCCTTTATGAGTATGGAAAAGTACAGTTGTGTACACTTACCATAAATGTAGATGTTCAAGTGTATTCACTGTTGCAGTCATTACATTTGGATTATCTGCTTGCAGGTAGCCCTCAGTCAGCCTGATTAACAAAGTCTTGGCTCCTGCATTGGTTGCTGTCCCTTCTTCCATGACATCAGGTCGTCAGGAGTATAAAACATGCAGCCGATGCCATTACATCAGTTTTTCTTGCCCCTCATGTTAGGTGCCCCCCCTACTGGGAAGCAATTAAACATAAAGGCACAAAGATATACCTCCAACAAAAAAGCAAATACACCAAAAAGGCTTTTAAGCATAGCAAAGGAAAGCAGAGGTATAGCCAAAAGAAGTTAAGGGGCTGGAGGGAGGGTAACCAGGACTGCAACAGTGAATACACTTGAACATCTACATTTATGGTAAGTGTACACAACTGTACTATGTTCTTCGTGTTTCACTGCTGCAGTCATTACATTTGGGTAAATTCCCAAAGCTATGGTTGGGAGGAGGAATTTGGATAGCATTAGTGCCAGCTATAAGGCCCTGCAAGACTGCAGTGGCAAAGTCAGCTCTGGATTTAGAGAAAATTGGCAAATGATAATGCTTGGTGAAAGTATGTACAGAACTCCAGGTAGCAGCTTCTAGGATGTCCCTGGTAGGGATGCCTCTGAGAAAGGCTGTAGAGGTAGATGCAGCCCTGGTGGAGTGAGGTCTGATCCCCTGGGGGATAGGTTTTCCATGGTGCTTATAGCAGAAATGAATGCAATGGCTTATCCATTTAGAAATTGTTTGCTTTGAAATAACCTTCCCCTCTGCCCCTGCAGCAAATGCCACTAGCAGTTGTTCAGATTTCCTTTGAGGTTTAGTCCTGTCAAAGTAGTATCTAAGTTGTCTGTGCACATCTAAGGAATGCAGTATCTGTTCCCCTTTATTCTGTAGATTGGGAAAGAAGGTTGGCAAATGAATGGACTGATTAAGAGCCACACTGGATACCACCTTGGGCATGAAGGATGGTTTGGTTCTGAGGGACACCCTGTCTGCATGAAAGATGATGAAAGGCTCCACTGCCATAAGGGCCTGTAATTCAGATACCCTTCTAGCTGAAGTGATTGCTAAAAGGAAAGCTGTTTTCCAAGAAAGAAATTTTAAGTCTGCAGTAGCAGCTGGCTCGAAAGGCGGTGGAGTGAGTTTCTCCAAGACTAAGTTAAGGTCCCAAGCTGGGGTTGGAACTCTCCTGTGTGGTCTCAAATTTTTGGCCCCTCTGAGGAACTGCTTGAGCAGTGGATGAGAGAAGAGGGGAGGTTCTGTGTTATAATGAGCTGAAATAGCTGAGGCATGGATTTTAATGGAGGAAAAAGACAGGCCCTTGTGAAGCATCTCAGTAAAGTATTGTAAAATCTGAGGTAAAGTGGGCACTGCTGTGCTCATCCCTTGAGATTGGTTCCAGGTACAGAATCTTTTCCATTTTTCAGCATAAGATTTTCTAGTAATAGGCCTCCTTGCCTCTAAAATAATATCCATTACAGGTTTGCTGAGGGATGGTAAAGGAGAGATTAAGTAATTAGCCAGGCTACAAGGTTCAGTGTTGGAAGCTGAGGGTGCAGAATCTGGTTCTCCTGCTGAGACAGCAGGGAAGGAGTCTGAGGCAGTTGCCATGGAGATAAGATGAGGTCCCAATTCTTTGCATGAAGAGCAATCTTTCCCCCCAAAGAGGCAGTCCGTTGATAAGTGCTTGGAAATTTTAAAAGGAAGTCATTGAGTCAGTTTACCATAGGGGGGAGTCTTATTATTCCCAGACTTGGAAGTGGAAGCCCCCACTGCTTAGTTCTGTGAGTCCCCTGAGACTGAAACCTGGGATTTTTGCTGTGTCTGGGTTTGGCTTGAGAAGACCTGGAAGGCGCTAGAAAGGACCAATTCTTAGAAGGCCAGTGCCTACTAAATCTAGGAGGCTGATCTTGTAAAAAATATTTAATAATTTGCATAGATTTATTTTTATCTTCCATCTTTTTAAGAACTTCCTCAGCCTTGTTGCCAAACAGGTGATCCTGCTTTAAAGGAGCATCCAACAATTTAACTTTAACATGATCAGGCAAAGATTACTCCTTAAGCCAAGCATGCCTTCTGAGCACAGACTCAGTAACAGCAGCCCTCCAAGAGGCCTCTAAGGAGTCAAAACCACATTGCAAAGTATGTTTTCCAACTTGTCCGGCAGAATGCATTAAATCCTGTAATTCTTTATTTTCCACACAGTCAGGAATCAACATAATTTTCTGTTTAAGCAGTCCAATAACATGTTGCTGATATTTTATCATATAAAACTGGCAGTTTAAAGCCCTAATGGCCAAGGTTGCAGAAGTGTAAACCTTCTTACCCCATCTATCCAGCGCTCTGGAGTCTCTATCAGAAGGGGTAGGATTTTTAGCAGTAGAAGCCTTAATCCCCTTGGGCCCCAGTGAAATAGTCTCTGGAGCTGCAATAGGATTTTTGAAAAGGAACTTGTGGGACTTAGGGACCCTGTAGTATCTGTCAGGTTTTCTGGGAGCAGGAGGCAGGGAATCAGGGGCCAAACTAGATTCCGAGAAAGTATTATCAACAATATCTCGCACAGGAGGAATAGCTAAAGGCCTATGCTGAGGTAGGAGAAGGAAATCCCTAAGCCTCTTTTTTGAATCAGAAAAATCCTGGCCTTCCCAGTGGAAATGCTCCCTTTGAGTATGTAAGGTTTATCCAAAAGAAAAATCCTCAGGAGGAGAAGCAGAGGGAATAGAGTCCTCTGCATCAGAATCCTCATAAGTAGGTAAGGGCAAATCCAGATCATCAGAAGAGTCAGAAAAAACAGAATCCTGATCAGAGGATTCATAATCAACTTCAGTCCTAGGCCTCTTAGAAGTAGGGGGGTTGGCTACCCCTGATTAGAGTTATTAGATCTTCAGCCATTCTTATCATTTGTTTTTATAGGAATAGAGGCCTGAGCATGTGGCCTGGGCGTTGGTTTTTTTAGACATGGATTGAGATTTAGGCCTAAGTAATGAAGGAGGCATCGATTTAATATACAAGTCCGTAGGTCTGAATACACCCTTAGAAGCTGGTGCTGCACAGCGGCTCTGGACCCATCCAAGGTAGAAACGTCCGCGGGTTCCATAGTTGAAGCATCTCGCAGCATACCGGACTCTGAATGGGTCTCAGTAGAGGCCTGCGAATCAGAAGTAGTGGGTATCAGGGGCTGCAAAAGCACCTCACTGAGTACTGGCGAACTGGCGACTGGCTTAGGGGAAGCGTTGTCGGCATTTTTGGACTTCGGCGGCCTGTCTCTGTCTTTATCTTTGCGTTTTTTCAGAATCCCGGTAGTCAGATGGCTAACCGACGACATTTCTGGATAATTAAACCGAGAACCAAAATATTTAGAGGCGGAAATATACTGATGATGGATAGTGCTCTGATTAAATAAAGCACAAAACAGACAGCAAGGTACTTTGTGGTCAGGGACTAGGCAAGGAATACAGTACGAATGAAAATCTTTATGAGGTATTTGCTTTCCACAAGTAATGCAATTATTAACTTTTACTGACATTGGTAAGCAGCAAGAAAAAGTTTCCCCAACTGGGTACTTAGCTTTAGTTAAAGACTTCAGTTCTGAAACTCGAAAATGAAAATTTCAGGAGTCAGCCGACCATCACTTGTGAACTGCTTCTGCTTTGGGCACAGCACAGCAAGAAAGACTGGGGTAAGGGCATCGGCTGCATGTTTTATACCCCTGATGACCTGACGTCATGGAAGAAGGGACAGCAACCGACGCAGGACCCAAGACTTTGTTAATCAGGCCGATTGAGGGCTACCTGCAAGCAGATAACTCTAATGTAATGACTGCAACAGTGAAACACGAAGGACATCACCACCGATTTTGGAGCTTCGGTCCAAGTTCTGGGGCTAAAAGATGTGGAATAAGTTATAGCCTGGTAATGCAGGGGTGCTTTCTGCTGCCTTGAACTAGGTCTCTGTTACGGCACAAATGTCAATGTTCTCCATTTTAAGGAGTGCTTTGAGTGAGTGCATTTTGAGATTTAGACTTCTAGCATTGAGCAGCATAACCTTCAGATTGCATTTGTTTGTAGCTGTTATGGTGGTAATTTGGTCTTTGGAACACCACCTAAAAAAGGCACTATAGGGGTGGCAAGAGCCTTGGCCCGTATCCAGAAGTCCAGGGGTGACAGATGCAGGCTATCTCTGGCAAAGCATAGAGGTCTGTCAATCATGTCATCCCAGGTAGACAGATACTGGATCCCCTTAGAATGACAGCAGAAACTTAGCCAATTGTTGAAATCAATCGTTTTCTGCTTGTACTGTGGTATCATTCTGGGTGATGGTAGGATGCTGCTCAGGGCTAGGGTCATACCCACCTGGGCTACATAATCCAAGAGCTCCTCTGTGTCTCTTTTCATGTAGTCCAGGGAGGTACGTCTCAGGTTATTCGCACCCACTTGTACAATGACAGAGTCATATCTGTACCTGTTGTTGAGGGACCTGACTGCGTGCATTATGTGGTGGATCCTGGTGCCTGACAGGCAGCTGACTGTTATTTTCTCCTTATTCAACCTATTGAGTGGGACATCAGTGTGCCTCACTATCGAGTCACCTATGACTAGTGTGTTGGGCATGCTGTTTTGCCTTAGGGGCTTTGGTTGAGTGGCACACTGTTTAGAAGAGCTATGTGTCTCATGATTAGTGTTGTGTTGTGGTGGTCAAGTGCGTTTCTGCCTCGGAGGTCTCTGCTGTTTGGGTAGATTTTTATTGAGAGCCTCCATGAAGGTGGGTGTGTGGTTTGTGTTTTTATGTGAAGGCAGTGCTGGTGTTTATTCTGGAGGGCTATGTGTTCCATGTAGTGTGGTGCAAGTGTTGATCTTCTCCTCTTGACCAGCTATTTTGGTCTTGGCTGGAGAGTGCGTGGCTTCCAATCTGGATATATAAGTGCATAGCTCGCAAGTCTGAGTGTTGGGAGGTAAGAGGAGAGGGTTGTCAGTGTACATGAGGCAGTTGCTACATTGCCTCAGGATGCCTAAGTTCACCAGGTTAATAGGAGAAAGCACAGGGAACTGACCTTTAGACATGCCTGAAGAGGTGGACATTAATAATAAGTACTGGAACTGTTTCCTTGTAGAATGTTTAGTGCTGGTAGCACTTTTGTGTGCTACAATAATTGCTACAAGAAGTCTGGTAAAGTGACAGACTAATAAGTTACTAAAAGTGCAGGAAAGGAGAGATCTTGCAGATCTAAGGGAAAAACTGAAGAGCAGACTTTGGCACTGCTCAGAAGCTTACAAACAGTCCTGGATACAGCAAATCGTATCTGGACTAGACTAGTTACAGGAAAGGTGGGATACAAGTGCAAATGCGGGCTTTTAAACCAGAAAGTTGAAAGAGATGGAAAAACTGCCCAAATGGCCAATAAACTACAAGTTCTGGGCCAGAAACCACTATTCTTGTGGTAGATAGGCTACTTAGTGCTTACCACTCCCATTAATAAGCTAGAAAGCTTCTCTCCAATACAGAAAGGCTTGGGAGCCTCAGAAGCTTACAAACAGTCCCGAATACAGCAAATCTGTACCTGGACTAGACTAGTTACAGGAAAGGTGGGAAACAAGTGCAAATGTGGGCTTTTAAACCAGAAAGTTGAAAGAGATGGAAAAACTACCCAAACGGCCAATAAACTACAAGTTCTGGGCCAGAAACCGCTGCTCTTGTGGTAGATAGGCTACTTAGTGTTTACCACTCCCACTGTTAAGCTAGAAGGCTTCCCTCCAACACAGAATGGCTGGGGGGCTCAGAAGCTTACAATCAGTCCTGAATACAGCAAATCTGTACCTGGACTAGACTAGTTACAGGAAAGGCAGGAAACAAGCTTAGATTTTTATTCTTACAGAACAGCAGCTAAAACAGCACTAAAAAAATTCAAGTGTAGTGCAAGCTAGCACACTTGAGTGTGTAGCAGTATTAAAGCAAATACAGTTTAAATAAATGCAATTTATTCAAAACGTGTTCTGAGATCCATAAGGTACTTAATGTACATTATCTCCTGACCCTTTTGAAAATATGCAAAAAGGTTTGGGAAGGGGACTTGGGCACTCATTTTTCCCACTCAGCAGTAAACTTGGATTATGAATCAGAATTTAGTTAATTTCAGCCTCATATCAATGTCACTAAGCTGAATATGGTTAATCAGCAAAAAACATCTCCTTGACCTGTCATTGTAGAAATGTTTACTATTGGGACTTCTCGTTCTGACTATGGTTTAAATAACACAGCTAACAAAGTGCCAGTAATAATTTGTCAAGTCCTACTTAGATATCATTACTTTTTTTCATTTTATTTCATTGTAGGAAAAATGAAATTCTTACATGATGTCTAGAGATGAAAAAGTACTTTGAAATAATAAAAGTTATAGTCAATTTGTATTTTTGTTCAAAAAATCCATTTGGACCTGAGGCAGAAACACTGAGCCCAGTTAAGTCAACCCAGATGTGTTCCATTCACAAGGAACCAAGACCAGAATTATCAGACACTAAATTAATTCTGAATAATATTACTAAATTATATGGAGAGCACCAATTGTTCCAACAAAGCGCCTCATTTCATCTCTGTTTCATCACTGAGAACAAAGCCCAAACAATAGACCTTGAAACTGATACTATAGATACAGGTTCTCATATTCTTGAAGCTGAACTCCAAATTAGTTTCTATGTAGTCCTAACTCAAAAACTGGGGGGAAAAACAACAGAAGAAGAAAACTTTGTGTTTATGGGGTTAAACATTATAGTTGGAGATAATGTGTTCTTCTTTCTAGTGTTTTGGCACATCAAAATCCTGCATATGGATCAAGGCACAAAAGTAAATACTGAGAGAGATGACAGATCAATTAATCTGTGACACAACCCCTAACTCAAAAACCAAAACTGTTCTTCAAGAGAGCTTCATCTATGAAAAAGATACCCTTCCAGGAACCTATGGACATGCATTATATTGAAACAGCATTTTTTCCCATAGTTATTGAATATTATACCATGATCCCCCCAAAACGTGCACGCTGATTGGCCAGCGTGCCCGTTGTAAATCGAGTTATACTAATGGAAAAAGGTCCGGTCGCCCGGACTTTTTTCCATTAGTATAACTTTTTAAACACTGTCTCGCTATGTTAAATGGGTTTAACAAAGCGAAACAGCTTTAAAATAAGCAACGGAGATCTCCGTTGCTTATTTTAAAGCTGTCTCGCTATGCTAAACCCATTTAACATAGCGAGACAGTGTTAAACAACGGAGAAAGCAAGATCTCCGTTGCTTTTATGTCTCGCTATGTTAAATGAGTTTAACATAGCGAGACAGTTAAAATAAGCAACGGAGATGTCCGTTACTATTTTAAAACTGTCTCGCTATGTTAAACTCATTTAACATAGCGAGACATAAAAGCAACGGAGATCTTGCTTTCTCCGTTGCTTTTGCCCACAGCTCTGATGTACTGCGCAGGCTCGCAGTACATCAGAACTGCCGCGGATGCCAGACATCTGCGGAAGGGCAGTAAACAGGCATTATACTATGCCATTATTTAAGAAAAGTAACAGTTTCTTTTCTTAAATAATGTCATAGTATAATAGCAATAACCACTTCTGGGTGTGGGTAATGCTAAATTTACCCACGGTTGGCTTTGTTTGGTCCCTCGGGCTTCGCCCTCGGGACCAAACCACGCCAACCGTGGGTAAATTTAGCATTACCCACACCCAGGCGTGGGTTATTGCTATAGCGAAAAACTTATGGCTAATCCTAAATATGCTAACTGCAAAGGTTTACACTCCTCTGCCATCAGCCCTCTAAAGTAAAGTAAAGGCTTTTGTACTACATGGTCTGAAACTGCACTTTATGCTTGATGAAAAGTCCGTCTCCCTGAGGGCTCATAGCTTCCTTTCTGATGCTGGGAAGATTGAATGGGGAGTCTCTAGGGAGAAAAGACACTAGCCAAGAATTCCCCAGTAAACAAAAACATCTAGTAAAAAGGTCTACCTAGACTCAAAAATCTACTTGAGTTAGCTTGCACTTTTGATTTGGTAATATGCTTTTTTATGCTGATGTGACTCCTTAATTAGTAAGTGCATTTTGTTCAATTACACCCTTCTCTTGCTATTTTGTCCACTAACTGTAGTCTCTCTTCCCCCTGCCTCAGCACAAATGTCAGCATAACTTTATTATAGTCCATTACATCAAGTAATATTATCTACACACTGAGGTAAAAAAAATGCTAGAACTAAGGCAACCTTGACTAAACACCTACATAAGGAGGCTAACTGCTTCTGAAGTACTGGTTAAACTTAATGTTCCTTAGATCATATTATATTTACTCAGATATCAAAGGTATAAATAATGCATAAATGTACATTTTTTAAAGATCATACATATACTTGTAATAATTTTGTATAGATATCCCTGTTTATCTGAAGGTTCTTGTATATTATTCCTGTTTATTTCTCCATGGTTATGACTGAAAAGGGTCAGTAGACCAGTGTACCTAGCCAGATAAATTGCAATAAATACATCAAATAAACAAATCAAATAACATAATATTAATAAAACCCTGCATATGCACATTTAGACTGTGACCTAGTAGTGCTGTGATTAGCTTACAAGCTAGTTTAGATCTTTGACAGGTGTGGCAAATTGACAGAAGGACAGCTCAAGAGAGCAGGTGGAGAATAAGGAACTGCTAGGGTGCATGCATTTTTCTATATATAAGACCTAGTTATAGTTTTATTTTCTAGTGCCTACCTTGATCTGGGAAGGGGAGTCGGGGTGGTACCTGTATGTAGGCAATGTTGTATGGACTTTTCATAGACCAAATTATGACATTAAACAAATGTAATATTCTATTAGGATAGTGTTATTATGGCACTTACTCTGCACCTACACATTTCCATTCTGTACTTTAGGATTAAACTCTTGATTTCTTTGTGACTACTTACGCAGTAATAGTTATGTGCTTTAAAAGTTTAGCTGATAACAGCAGCATCCACATGGTGACCTTAGCTACCAACTGTCCAGTATCTATAGAAAGACTGAAATGCAATTTGCTGTTTCTTCAGTCTTGAGATGAGTTCTTCTAGCACAGGTTTGGGAGGTCACTCAGTGGAAGTTCTAGCTTTGCTGGAGTTTTCATTTTATTTTTACTGATTGGTTTTCAGTGAACTTCTCACTCATTATTTTAGTTTGTTGTTTGGGATATTTTTGCAGTGACCCTAATGATAATGGACATCAGTTGGCTATAACAGCCCTATGTTTCTAATGCTTAGTCAAACACTCTGCTTGTGCTGTGCTGATGAGGTCATAACAAAGCCAAAATATGCATATCCACAGCTAGTGGGGTTTGGCTTTTTTGCCCTGAAATTGTCCATTAAAATGACGAAACAAGTCATGGGCATTCAGAAGCATCAATTAGCTGTAACACCTGATGCTCATAAGGATCATTTGCATATATCCCATGTGCTTCTGATATAAGAGGTTTGGGAGGTCATTCAGTGGAAGTTCTAGCTTTGCTGGAGTTTTCATTTTGTTTTTACTGATTGGTTTTTCAGTGACCTTCTCACTCATTGTTTTAGTTTGTTGTTTGGGAATATTTTTGCAGTGACCCTAATGATAATGGACATCAGTTGGCTATAACAGTCCTGTGTTTCTAATGCTTAGTCAAACACTCTGCTTGTGCTGTGCTGATGAGGTCATAACAAGGCCAAAATATGAATAGCCACAGCTAGTGGGGTTTAGCTTTATTGGCCTGAAATTGTCCATTAAAGTGACAAAACAAGTCATGGGCATTAAGAATCAGCAATTAGATGAAACACCTGATGTTCATAAGGATCATTTACATATATTCCATATGCCTCTGATACAAGAGGTTTGGGAAGTCACTCACTAGAAGTTCTAGCTTTGCTGGAGTTTTCATTTTGTTTTTACTGTCTAGTACAGAATAACAAATGGGATGAGCATCACCTGTTTTTGGAAAAGGATTGGCTTAACTATTCCTTGAGTGTAAAGAAATAATCCCTACACTGCAATACAGATGCCCCCTCCTTGGAGCACAGACACAGGGCCCTACCTTAGTTCAACCATAAGTGAACAGTGCTATAAGTTTTACAGCAAACAGCACTGCAGCAGTCCATTTGTCTTCTCTTTTTCTGTTCATTTTGTTGTAGCAGTCCCCCCATTTAAATGATCTTAAACAGAAATCAGACCTTAAGGGACAAACACAAGATAGAATATACAAGTAACTCCCCTTTCTTTCAGTCATCCTTCTTCTTCCATGTCCCCTTTCCCCACTTCCTTTCCCTACAGTCAGATTCAGCAATACATTGGTCACTTGACGTGCAGAATCACTGTCCAGGAATGGATCAGTAGGAGATGTGCAGGTCCTGTTCATTTAAGAATTGCATATTTCTGTGTTTATAATGAATCACTTCTGCAAAGTATACAGTTTAGAACAAAAGAGTATTGAAATCTCACAAATTATCTTACTACAATAGTTAATATTTTAAGACATTTATTTTAACTGTCATGCTAAATGTAGCCACTTACTACAATGTCTTTGCTCTGCATTAAGCAGGATAGATTGGAAAAATGAACCATCAATATGTAGCATATGAGGTTATGCAGTACCCCTTTTGCTTTATCTAGTTTCATCCAACTCTAAATGTTACTGCTAAACATAAGATGCATAATTGTTAATGCCCACTAAACTACACTTGACAGTGTTTACAGTAATGTCACCTTACGATTGCTGTGGATCTTGATCACTGTACACTCCAGGAATATTTTTTATTTTTTATGTGGGGGTTATCTGCCCATGAAACCTCACAAATCAAGCTAATTTGGACTTCAGATCTATGAAGATTTATTTAGCCAAGAAATGACTGAGTGTTCTTGCTGATATTTTATAAACTGTTTCTGAATGTAGCATATAGGTTAGACCTACACCTTAGCTAGTTCCTTTTCCCATAAGTGACCGTATCATTCATTGAACTTGAATGAATCTTCACTGTCAGGAGGCCTGGAGCTAGTGGAGAGATATGCAGTACTGGCCTGATTAAAAGAAATAGCTACACAATGTAAAAAGGCCCCTTGTCTCTCCAAATAAAAACATAGCTTCGCTTAATGTTAATTAACTACATATCTCTATAAAATAAAACCGATTTCTCCTCTGGACGGTGATTAGTCTCACAGGACTTTATATGTTACAGAAGGCCCATGTCTCACAAGCAGAATTTCAAAAGTTAGAAAAGTTTGAGTAGTACTTGCTTGCCTGTAAATCCCATGATCAGGCAGGCAGAAAGAGAAGAATAGCCATTATAAGTAAAGTAGCATGTGTAAATTTTATGCCAGATAAAGTTTATAGAGAACCTATGCGTACAACACCAGTAATGTTGGGTTACTGTGGCAACAATAGTAGTATGCAGGCCTCAATGTATCTTGACCTGAGCAAGGATACAGTGGAAGGAAAATAATTTTATAAACAGTACTAGACATCTGTAAAGGTCAACTATTTCTGGTAGAAGAAAAAACAAATGGAAAAAGGGAACTGAAAAGGTTATGATGCAGGGTTTAGAACAGGCAACTGCATCAGGGATCGCTGCAACAACAGAATGGAGTCAACAGACCATGAATCTTCTTTTGGCATATCTGTGGGTACATTCAAAGTACTTCATATACTCTTACATGTCATCTCATATAATAAATTCCACTGATGAAAACTTTCAAAAACACAATTAGAGATTGGCCACTGAGGACTGATTTCCACAATATATTAACATGGTTCTATAAATTGCCTTTTTTAACCCTTCCCATTCACACATCATTCATAACTTTGCCTCCTGTGCGACCCATTTCCTGTTTCATGACCATTTGCACATATACGCAACTGAGTAACATTGTGATAAGTTATAAAAGTACTTTTCTTTTTCATAAATAACTAACGATTAAGCTATTGACCATTTGAATATGATTATCAATACAACATAAGTAGCCATTACAAGGAAAATGTATCAGAAACCAGTCATTAAAAGGAAAATGTATAATCTTGTTATTAAGGAAGATATTTGCTTAGTAAGAACACATAAAGCTCAACTTTGTTTTCAATTACAACTTGGGAGTGCATGGAGGTTAAATAGTTGTGTTGAGTTACATATTCTGCAACAATAGTAGGATTCTCCCTAACATTAATTGTAGCACTGATAGAGATACTGGCAGAACCATACCTAATGACCTGCAGACACTCAAAGTAGGTACAGAGGCCTTGAAAAATAAGAACATCCAGCTAAAAAGTCTTGACATCTATAATTAGTATAACATTTGAATACCATACAGCATATAGATAGCTCTTCCCAGTTCAAGTAGGAATGTGAAATACTACTCAGAAACCCATAATTAAGAAAAAAACATGGAGCGGAAAATGTAACTATATTATCAAATGGACAATGTAAAATCTGTAGACTGTGATGATCTATATTGCAAAATTCTACCACACAAGATCATTTATTTTGCTTCAGAAAAAGGGAGTTATAAGATATGTGTCCTCTCTTTTTAAAATTATTGTTGCTACTCATATGTTGCTCATGAAGTATGGTTTTATTAGTAGTCTGAACAGTTTCAAAAATCACAAGTGATGAGGGATATTCAGAAAATTGTGTGAAAAGGTAAATCAAGCCTGAAAATAGGAATATACATCTAAAAACATGGACATCCTAAAAAGGCCTGAAAGAAGGAGCATTCCTCCAAAATATGGACAATTAAGGGGTCTGGGTGGGACCACATAAATGTGTGTTAGTATATTATGGTAGTATTCAGATGTAAAATAATCTAAACTATAGTCATTTCATGCCCACACTGATAAGCTTCACTTTCTAACTTCCTCTAAATCACACACATTGGACATAACACATAAACTAAGCTGCCTTATACTTGATCATAAAATGTAGCAAGCACCACATTAAATGGAATGCTGTGATTATACTGTAGTTGTTTTGATCAAAACAGTGTTATAAATCCATAGCTTTAATGACTGCACAAAGAGTCTGGAAAAATACATGCATTGATACCTGCTGGGAAAAATACAAAAGAATGTATAGAAGCAGCACTACCTTTTAAAAATATCACTGTAAAGTGTTTAAGGTAAAACTGTCCAATTCCTTTATTTTTTTTATTTGGTTTTAAAACAATAAATAAACACATAAATTATAAAATAAACAAATAACTATTTACATAGGTCCACAGCTGATCAATGCATCAAAGATATACAGTGGATATGTGTACACTCCCTTGTTAAAATGCCAGGTTTTTGTGATAGAAAAAATGAGACCACAATAAATCATTTCAAAACTTTTCCCACCTTTAATGTGACCTATAGCCTGTACAATTCAATTGAAAAACAAACAAATCTGTCAGGGGAAAAAATATAAAAAATATAAAACGTACAATAAGCTGATGGAATAAGTCTGCACACCCTTAAACTAATACTTTGTTGAAGCACCTCTTGATTTAATTACAACATTCAGTCTTCTTGGGTACACACCTGCCATCAATTAAAGAGACTGTGTCCTAGAAGGATTTTTCTGACATTTACTCAGTTGCCTGCTACAGCAAAAGTCATGGTTCACAGAGAGCTTACAAAGCATCAAAGGGATCTCATTGTTGAAAGGTATCAGTCAGGAGAAGGGTAAAAAATATTTCCACAGCATTGGATATACCGTGGAACACAGTGAAGACAGTCATCAAAAAAATGGAGAAAATATTGGACAACAGTGACGTTGCAAAGAACTGGACGTCCCTCCAAAATTGATGAACAAGTCAAGATGAAAACTGGTCAGGGAGGCTGCCAAGAGACCTACAGCTACACTGAAGGAGCTGCAGGGATTTTTGGGAAGTACTGGTTGTGTACTACATAGGTTCATAGGCTCATAGGTATGTAATAGGCTAATGGCCCTGGGGCCTTTACAAGCCTAACCCATAGAAGTGCCCTTGCATGGGCCACATATGACAACAATCTCCTGTATTCTCCATATGTCTGAACTATGGGGTAGGGTTGCAAGATGTAAGCCTTTTCATACACAGAAAAACATCCAGGCCTGGTTAAAATTTTCAAAACAATCCATCAAGTCTCCCAAAAGCATGTGGGAAAATATGTTATGATCTGATGAGACCAAGGTTGAACTTTTTTGCCACAGTTCAAAAAGGTACATTTGGCGGAAAAACAACACTTCACATCACCGAAACAACACCATCCCCACTGTGAAGCATGGTGGTGGCAGTATCATGCTTTGGGGTTGCTTTTCTCCAGCTAGAACTGGCGCTTTATTCAAGGTGGAGGGAATTATGAACAGTTCCAAATACCAGTCACTTTTGGCCCAAGAAAGCTGAAGATGAAGAGGAATTTCACCTTTCAACACAACAATGACCCCAAGCATACATCCAAATCAACAAAAGAATGGCTTCACTAGAAGAAAAAAAGAAGTTATGTACTTACCATAACATTCCGTGTTTTTAGTTCATCTCGCCTACATTCTTGCTGGATGGCTTCGGAGCTGATTCTTGGCTCTGACTCGGCCGATACTAATAGGGTTGCCACCTTTTCAAATGTCCAAAGTGGGACATTTCTGGTACAAACATCAGATTTTGCAGGCCAAAACATACCCACGGCCAGTACAAAGGGCAGAACTTCACTTTTTTGCCCAAGTAAAATATTATTCTTGTAGCATTTTAGTTGCTTATTCTGTTTCTGATAACATTTAGGTGTTTCAGATTCAGAATAACTGTTTTATGCAACTGTTACATAAAATATAGGACATAATTTTGTCTTAAAATCTCAAGACATTTGCCATTTTCACAACTTTTTTTGCAGGACACAACTGGCCAAAGAGGGACTGTCCCTCGCAAAGTGGGACAGGTGGTAACCCTAGATACTAAAGCTCGAGAGCTTTTACTGGCTTGAGGCTATCCGCTATCCCATGGTACCTCATAGCAACTCCCCAGATCTTGTTTGCAAGAAAGTAACTACATACATAATAGTAATTATACTATCAATAACTATGTACATACAAACAAAGGTACGTTGATATAATATCTGTGCCATGTGGACAGACAATTACAACAAGGTCAGATAGCATAATGGATAGCCCACCAGTTCCTCCAGGAAACAGGAAGGGGGAAGGAGGGTGGGACACAAGAATGTAAACAAGATGGACTACAAACATGGAACGTTATGGTAAGTACATAACTTCTTTATGTTATGTAGCCCTATCTCGCCATAATTCTTGCTGGATGGGACAGCATCCTTAGCACCTTTATCCTGGGTGGTCAAGCAAAGAGACTCTTCAGCACAGTGGAACCAAAGGATGACCTGTTGTGGGAGGCCAAATCCAATTTGTAATGAGTGACAAAGGTTTGAGGTCTTGCCCAAGTAGCTGCTGCACAAATGGTATCAATTAGGAGTTTTGATTTAAAGGCATATGAAGTTGATACTGCCCTAGTTGAATGGCCTTTTACTTTAGCAGGTAGTTGTTTTCCAGCATTTTTGTAAGCAAATGAGATGTAGTCTGAAAGCCATTTAGACACAGTGACCTTGGATATGGGCAAGCCTTTGTTTTGTGTGAAAAGGAAAGAAACAATTGATCTGACTTCCGAAAATCTTTAGTCCTGTGCAGGTAAAATTGGAGAATTCTGAGGACATCTAATTGGTGCAGTCTGTATTCTGATTTATTGCTATAATTTGGGAATAATACTGATAATTCAATAGTTGTGTTTAGATTATGTTCTGAACATACCTTAGGGAGAAAGGAAGGATTAGTTCGGGTTCCATTTAGATGCTCGAAAGTCCTTTACGCAAATACGAAAAGTGCGACACATATTGCGCAAACCACGGAAAGGCTGAATGTCCAAAACCGCAAAATTCGAAATGTCGAAGTGTCATAGTAGGCCTGTCTGTGGTATAGCTCCGTAAAGTAAGTGTGCGATAGTTATGGACCTTAGGGTTAGGGTGCGGGTTAAGGTAAGTGCATAGATAGGTAATGTATGTAAGGTTTAGTGTAGGGTTAGAATTAGGGTTTTGTTAAATGTATGTCTGTGAATTATTTACTTTGTTTTGGTATATCTCTGTAGGGTAAGTGTGTGATAGTTACGGACCTTAGGGTTAGGGTGCGGGTTAAGGTAAGTGCATAGATAGTAATGTATGTAAGGTTTAGTGTAGGGTTAGAAGTAGGGTTTTGGTGCTTTACTTTAGGGTTAGAAGTAGGGTTTTGGTTAGTGTATGTATGTGGTTTATTTATTTTGTTTGGGTAGGCAGTATGTAGTGGGAGGTGGAGTTGGCTGACTATGGGGATTTGACTTTTTGAATTTCTCAGTTTAGTGCAGTGGCGGCTGGTGACTTCAAATCACAGGGGGGCTGCAGGAGACAGCTGAATGGGTGGGGTCAATGGGGAGGGGGTGTGGTCAACCAGAAAGGGGAGGAGCTATGCACAAAACCACAAAAAACTAACTTTAATTAAATACGCTGCCCTGGGTGGCAAACCATCATTATGAAAGTCCAATCAAGACAAAAATAAGTGTAGAAGAATAAAAATATTTCAATGCATTGGCTGCATGACAGCTTACTTAATATCTAGATGGAAACAAAAGGTTGTGAGGCATGAAAAATAAATTACTTTTTAAATACATTACTGGAATGCCAGTCAAAATCAAGTATAAGAAAAACCAGAAGCACTCAACTCAAACCACTTCTCCTTGCACTGCAGTCCTAATTATAATATATTCAACTTTATTAAAGTACCAAGTAACATGCTGAAAGTAGAAATCTATGTGATGCCCCCACTTGTAAAAATGTTTCTTATCCAAAAAAGACCTGCCGCCTGCCAACTTGTTTCATGGGGAAAACATGATAAAATAAAAAATGAAAAGCAAACAAGAAACAAGCTCAAGATACATTGCTTAAAGGATTACTGTACAGGTTATGGACCACACATGATTGGCATTCTGTTTAGTTTATGGGTAAAGTCTGTAGAGATGACTGGAAGTCTCCAACAAGTGTAATGAGCTTTTTAAAATAATGGAATCCTGTCCTTTAATACCCAAGGCTTATACATTATATAGTCAAGTATTCTCTGCATGGCAACAACAGAAAGGCTTTCAATGTTGGCAATTCTTTAACAGTATGCTTATTAAAGCTTACTTGCATCTTACGATCTCAGACAAGCTTACCTTATGGTCATTAAAGCATTGCTACTTAAAACACAGAGCAACAGGCACTTTGAGTAATAAGCATAAATCAACAGTACAAAATATGACAGAAACCAGACCATTCTGCAAAATCAAGGACAGATGAAAAGCCACTGTAGTACTTATGCAGTGTGTCCTCCCCATCCAAGGTAGATACAACTACTCCTTGCCTTGCTTGGACACATCCAGAGTCACTACATGGGGAGTGGGGTGCAACAAGCATGTCACAATTTGAAATCTCTCTGGCTGACTGTGATGGCCCTGACACATTTGTCATACTTCTCAACCTCAAGAGCAAGAAATCTGGACAAAGCCATACACAGAAGTGGGACAAAGGCCCAACAATAAGGACAATTTTAAATATTGCTCTAATAAACTTAGAAAGATAATAGAATAGGTCTTGCATTAGTATGAATTTTCTGAAGGGTATAAAATCTGAAACTCAAATGTCTCTCATTTTCTAACTTCAGTCTTTAGTGATTTGTCACTAATTTGCCAAAAACACAATTTTATGAAAAATGGACAAAATGTGATGCAAAAATATAAAATAGACACACAATACAGCTGCTACCTGTCAAAGAAGGGACACTTTAATATTAGTACTGCTACCTTGAGCAGCTGACAAAATATAAAAGAATCTACATGCATTTCAAGTAATCTATAACTTTGATTATTACAGTTATTTCTTAATTGTAAACCCTCCATGTTTTCTTCCAAAATTGCTATTTTGCGGAGGGATTATAAGGGGGAAGAGCAACATTTTGAGCCAAAAATTGGGGACAGTTGAGAGGTTGGCTATGCCTAATTCTATAAAGCAATTTATTTGCATGTACCTCTCAACCTGTTAATGCAGTAAATCTGAACAAGGCCAAATATATTGGGGGCACATATAAACAGTACTAAAAATTGCTCTTGTATAAATTGAGACAGTTGATAGAACAGCTCTTACTTTAACATGCAGATTATGAAGTCTGAAACTTATTGAGTGACTTCTGGCAAATCATTTAGGAATTAAAACTACAAATTTTATGAACAACAAACCAAAAATAAGAAGCAAAAATCTATTCATTCTTTGAAAATCTGGACAGTTGGGAGGTATAGTTCAGCTGGGCCTGTCTGAGTTTGCTGCCCTTCCCCCCCTGACAAAATAATGGTTGAATGGAGCCTCTGCA
Source organism: Protopterus annectens (assembly GCF_019279795.1). Taxonomy (NCBI): domain Eukaryota; kingdom Metazoa; phylum Chordata; order Ceratodontiformes; family Protopteridae; genus Protopterus; species Protopterus annectens. The sequence goes on along the minus strand of NC_056738.1, from coordinate 116,138,044 downwards.
GCCATTCCAATGAACCATTATACTTGGCTATTTCACTCCATTTACCATAAACACTAATGTGCATACTGCTTTACTTCTATGATGAGTTGGACTTCATTTGAAAGTTTTATTCTGTATTTTACAGCACAAACACTAAGTCATCTGTTAAACAAAGCAATGCAGTCTCACAATGAAAACTTAGCATTAAAACTTCTCTGCCCTTGAAACTCACATTCATTGAAACAGCATTGAAACCCACATTCAAAGAAAATACATTTTGCCAGTGGCAGATAAAGATTAAATTTGGTCTGTTTTCGAATCATAGGCTCCTTGCATATGAAACATACATGTGCTCTTTGATACACCTTCCTCATTGTACTAAAATTATATTCCTTGTACAATACAGTACACTTGTTACAGGGTGTTTTAAATTTGTTTTGAACATTTTTTCCAGTAAGCAATGAAACAAACCATATGCACCCATAATGGCAAAACTGCCCAGTTGAGAACATTTATCATAAAAAAAGTCTACTCAGACTTCCACAGTCCACCATTATTAGTAAATATACACAATTCTACAGTCCACCATTATTAGTAAATATGCACAATTCCACAGTCCACCATTATCAGTAAATATGCACAATTCTACAGTCCACCTTTATCAGTAAATATGCGCAATTCTACAGTCCATTATCAGTAAATATGCACAATCTCTGAAGTCAGTCATCTAAATAATTCCACATTAAAGAAATCTGTAACTAATGAAGCGGTTGCTGCTAGCCATCACCTTTATATTTCATGGTTTCATCGAAAAATAAAGTGTCTGTTGCCCCTCAGGAATAAATATGCCTATAGTATTAACTTGGCAAAGCACTAAACTTCTATTCCCCTGCAGCTCTCAGTTCCTTGTAAAATCTACTCAATACTCAACTGCATCTCAACTTCGCAGCTCAAGAAAACTGGAAAAAGCCAAAATGTATTGGGGGAGGGGGTCAAAAGCCCAAAAACAGGGACACATTAAACATTGCTTGTATAATCTTGGAAAGTTGCTAGAATAAAATGTTGTGTTGCCACCATATATTTTACTGCCAAGGTCCCTGAGCAAAAAACAATCAGAGTAACATACCACTACGCCACATCAGCTGCTTTGTAAAAGAGAGGAAGACTGAAACTTAAATGGCTATCATTTAGTGAATTCAGTTCTCACCATAGCTGTCAACCTCTTAGTACAAAACACCTGGACAAACCCAGTAATGAGGGAATACAGCCCTCAAACATATTCAGTGAATTCAGTTCTTGCCATAGCTGTCAACCTTAGCACAAAAACCTGGACGAAGCCAATAATGGGGGAATACAGTCCCAAAAATAGGGACAAATTTAAAATATTCATCTTATAAACTTAGAAAATTGCTAAAAAAAAAGGTTGTGCTACTATGTATTCTGAAGAACATGAAGTTGGAAATTCAAATGCCGGTCAATTTTACTGCGGACAGAACAAAACAATTTTCAGCAGAGACGAGGGATTAATACTGCAGACACGTCTTTGTAAAATGGCAGGGCACCAGAGCAAATCCACACAAATACAGGGAGGAGATGCAGACAGAAGCCACCCCAACCAAGAATCAAATCAGAAAACCTATAGCTGTGAGGCAACAATACTATCACTGCACCATCAATTATGCAAGGAATTAAACATTCAGAAACCTGAAGTCTGAAATTCAAATGCCTGTCAATTTTACTGCAGACAGAACAAAAACCAAGAATCAAACCAGAAAACCTATAGCTGTGAGGCAACAATACTACCACTGCACCATCAATTATGCAAGGAATTAAACATTCAGAAACCTGAAGTCTGAAATTCAAATGCCTGTCAATTTTACTGCGGACAGAACAAAACCAATTTTCAGCAGGGATTAAAACTGCAGACACGTCTTTGTAAAATGGCAGGGCACCAGAGCAAATCCACACAAACACATGGAGGAGATGCAGACTCCACACAGAAGCCACCCCAACCAAGAATCAAACCAGAAAACCTATAGCTGTGAGGCAACAATACTACTACTGCACTGCACCATCAAATATGCAAGGAATTAAACATTCAGAAACTCTTAAGTCTGAAATTCAAATGCCTGTCAATTTTATTTAACATTTTTTAATCAGGACAGTCTGACTTGGAACAAATAAACAATTTTCAGCAGAGGCCCAGGAAGAAATAATGCAGACATGTCTTTGTAACATGGGAGGACACAAAAGCAAACCCACACAAACACAGGGAGAAGATACAGACCCCACAAAGAAGGAACCCCAGCCAAGAATCAAACACAAGAACCTGCAGCTGTGAGGCAACAATGCTACTACTACACCATCAAATATCAAGCATTGCAACATTTACAAACCACAGATATTATGAGGAACAGATCAGATCGAATATGAGGCAAAAATCTGCAATTTTTTTACAAATGGTGGTGGGTAGGGAACTCAAGTCTTTAACACCTGCATACAGGGTACAGGGTTCAAGCCTGAGGTATTCCCTACCACACCACCTGGGGAATTTACACACACACACACACACACACACACACACACACACACACCAGTAAAGCATAAGCACCATACACACATAAATAAACATTGTAAAATAAAGGTAAAAAGCACCATACACTTACCTGAATATATCCAGCTAATGTACATCCTTCCTGTGCAACACTCAAAGACCTGAGAGATCCTAAGGAAAGCCTGACGAGATCCCAATGCTCCTTCCTGAGTCCTGCTGCTGCTCTTGCAGTCCGGATGTGACCTATAATCCTAGTGAGTCTGTGCACAGATGTCTTCTTGTGTCCCCCTATGGGGACTGCCTTGAGCATGCGCATAGACCGACAGTAGTCGGGACTACTGTGCATGCGTGAAATTTTAAAAAATAATTTTTTTTTTTTTAATTTTCCTTTCTATTTTTTATATTGAGGGGGCTGCAGTCCGGCAGCCCGATGCCACGAGCCGCCCCTGGTTTAGTGTGTTCAGCATATTCGTATTTTGCGCAATACATGTCAGTGTTTTTGCATTCGCTTAAAAGGATTTTTGCTAATATAATATAGACCCGATTAGGTCTTAGGGAGACTCTATCCTTGTGGAAAATAATATAAGGAGGTCGAATGGTCAGGGCTTGCAATTCTGAAACCCTCCTAGCAGATGTTATAGCAACTAAGAACAATGTCTTCCAAAACAACAATTTCAAGTCGGATGAAGAAGACGGTTCAAAAGGTGAAGAAATCAGTGAGGTCAGAACTAAGTTCAAGTCCCAGGGCTCTGGAGGTTGCTTGATTGGAGGTCTGAGAAGGAGGACTCCTTTCAAAAAGGTTTTGCATAAAGAGTGGAACATAACTGAATTTCCCATATTTCCAAAATAATAATTAGAGATGGGAGCTAACGGAACTCTAACGGTGGCAGCTGCAGCTCCTTCTTGGAAAATAGATGCAAGGAAGGACAAGACAGACTCTATGGGAGCTAAGTAGGGACTTATGCTTTGTTTAGCTGCCCAAATGGAAAACCTTTTCCATTTGCTGGAATATAATTTCTTGGTGGAAGGTTTGTGTGAAGAAATGAGGATATGTTTTACTGAAGGAGAAAGGGAAATACACATGGCTATTCTTGGAACTGGAGCAGCCATGCTGTTAATTTCAGGGTTTGGATGGTAGGATGGAACTGTCCTGATTGGTGAATCAGAAGGTCTGGAGATGGTTCCAGAATCCATGCTTCCTCCAAGAGATAGGGCCAGAGGAAGGGGAACCAGACTTGGCAAGGCCAGTAAAGAGCAATGAGGATCAGGGTACTCTTCAAGAGTTTTGCTTTCTGAATCACTTTTGGTATGAGAGGAAAGGGTGGAAAAGCATAAAGAAGTCCCAGAGGCCAATTGTGGACTAGAGCATCCCTTGGGTGACATCCTCGAATGGGGAATTAGGGCATTGCTGCATTTGGTGTTGATGTACATGGTGAATAGGTCGCAGCAAGGTTGGCCCCATTTGTGGAAAATCTCTTCTGCAACTTCTGTTTTCAGGGACCACTCATGAGACATCAGAATTTCCCGACTCAGTTTGCCTGCTATCACATTGGACTTCCCCGGAATGTGCATTGCTACCAGAAAGCGCTGAGTGTCCATCACCCATTTCCATAGTCTTAGTGCCTCTTGACAAAGTGGTTAAGACTTGGTTCCCCCTTGCTTGTTTATGTACCGCACTACAGACATGTTGTCTAATTGGATCGCAATTGTCCCGGTGGGAAGAGAACTGTGAAGTGCTTGCAACGCATACAGCACCGCTCTCATCTCCAGAACATTTATGTGTAAGTGGTTCTTGTGATCCTGCAGGATACCTTGGACCATCATTCCCAGATAATGCCCCCCCACCCTATCTGGAAAGTGTCCATGGTCAAGACTGCATTTTGTTGAGGGAGAGCAAGGGGACGACTTAGATGAAGCTGATCTGTATGTAACCACCATGTTAGATCCTTCTTGCAGGAGTCTGTGATGAATATTTGGTGGGACAAAGGTAGATCCTGCATTGACCACTGGGCAAATAGTAGCCACTGAAGTACTCTCATGTGTAAATGGGCTAGGGAAACTAAGAGAATGGTGGAAGCCGTAGTCCCTAGAACTTGAAGAACTATCCTAGCCTGCACTTTGTCTTTTTTCAGCAAGAATCAGACTTGGTTGCACAATGATTCTATCCTTTCTGGTGTCATTTTTGCTGTCATGGTGGTTGAGTCTATGTCTGAGCCTAAGAAGACAATGCGCTGCGATGGAGATAAGGTGGATTTTTTTTAGATTTATTGTAATCCTTAATCTGCTGCACAAGGATAGAGTCTTGTCCCTGGCTCGGATTAGTTGGTGCTTGGTGGTAGCAGTGAGGATCCAGTTGTCTAAATACGGAAACACCTGGAATCCCTGAGATTTCAGGTGAGCCATGACCACTACCATACATTTGGTGAAAACTCTAGGGGCTGTAGTGAGGCCAAAGGGCAGTGTTCAAAATTGAAAATGACTGGCTCCCAGCCAGAAGCGTAGATGTCTTCTGGAGTGCCTGTCCATTTTGATATGATAGTATGTGTCCTGAAGATCTATGGAGCACATCCAATTGTCTTCTCTGATAAACAGAAAAATTGACTGCAGAGTGATCATATGGAACTTCAATTTTTTTACCGACTTGTTTAGCTTGCTGAGATTCAGAATTGATCTTCAGTCCCTGGTCTTTTTTGGAACTAAAACGAATCGTGAGTAAGTTCTGGATCCTATTTGCTCTGTGGGGACTTCTTGGATGACTCTTTTTTGAAGCAATGAGATGACCTCTGATGTTGCACAGTCTAACTGAATGGGTGGCACATCTGGTAAAGACTGATTTACAGGGGGATTGGAAACAAAGGGAATGAGATAACCTCTGGAAATTATATTCTGTACCCATCAGACAGTCGGGCAACCCCTCAGGGGTGATGAAAGGGACGATCAGAGAAAGCATCTCTATCACCCTGGTCTTGTGGACCCCATCTGCTGCGGGCATGGTGTCTTCCATTATATCCTCCCAATCTGCCTCTAGGGGAGGGCTGACCTTATGCCTGAGGGAAACCTTTTTGAGATTTATGGAACCACATTTTCCCTCCTGTTTGACCCTTGGGAATGGGTCTAGAAGTAAGGAAGAAACAGACTCCAATAGCAGATAAGGTTTTCCCTTCCTGCTCGCACCTCTTTTACCTGAGGTCCAAAAAGAGTTGAACCGTCAAATGGGACGTTGGTAAAGGAAGACTTGAAGGATTCCGTAAAGTTGCAAAAATGCACCCAGGAATATCTCCTAAGAGAGATCCCTGCTGTGGCTGCCCTGTTCATTCCATCAGCTGCAAAGGAAATCAGACTCATGGAAGAGTTAGCAATAGAGGTAAGGGTGGAGAGCTGTGCAGATACCTTGTCAGTGGATCCCGAAGCTACTGAACCCTGAAGGGTATCTCCCAACTCCTTCAGGAGATCCCTTTGAAGTCAGTGATCGTAACGTAAATGCCGCTGAAGAAAAGGTACACTTTCCATACCTATCCATCTTTCTAGACTCTTTATTAGGAGGATGGATATTTGACAACTCCTTCTTCATGGCCGCTGCTACCACCACAACATCCGGAGGAACTCACTTAGATAGGAAAGATTTATCTTCTGGAGCGGTCATAAATTTGTTTGGCCTCCTTGGGTCAGGCTCTACTGTGTCTGGGGAGGTCCAAGCTTTCGGGGATATGACCCCTAAAAGTTGGTCATATGGCAGTGTCACCCAGGAGGTGGAATATCAGGAACCAAAAGCCTCAAGTTACACTGATTTATCCTCAGCAGGGTTAGAGATCTTCCAAACATGCCTCTGTCTAAGGATTTCAAGGATGTCTGCAAAGGAGACATCTTCAGAGGGGGATCTTGGGGACCCTTCTGACTCATCCAAATCAGTGTCTGAAGTGACAGACTTAGGTGAGTCAATATGCTTCCTCTTACAAAGTCTCTGCCGAGGGACCTCTCCAGTGGGATAATCTGGGGAGGTCTCAGAAGAGGGAACACTTCCAATGGGGGCTCCTTGAGTCTCAGGTTCCCTACGTTTAGAGGCAGGCGGGGGAGAAGAGGATGCTGCCGGCTGCTGGAGGGATATCGGGTCCAAAGGCAGGGCTTTGGCACTAGACAAAGCTTTCCTCTATTGCTTCAAAAGCCTTACCACCCTGCTCCAAAGAAGACCTCTGCTTCGGGGAAACAGAAGTTCGACTCTGAGCAGGAGGGACAGGTTCCGAAGCAGACATGAGAGCTGAGCTCACTCGAGCCGATGCACCAAGAAGGAGGGTCAGTTCTGAAGAAAAACCGGGGTGACTAACCCTCTCGGAGTTGACCCAAGATCGTCAGCTCCCAGACCCCTCAACTCCAGACTGAGCTGATGAGGATAGAGTTATTGGTTCCAACGAAGCAGGAAAAATTCTCGGAACTGAAGGTTCCAGCACTAAAGGACCCAAAGCATTAGACTCCGAGAGCAAGGCAGTCAGAGGAGGAGCAGTAGCCTGAAGATGGGATGGCTTAAAAGCCTTTGGGTCCAGAGGAGCTAAAATTTTAGCCAGTGCCAGGTCACAGAGCAGCCTCTTCACCACCTGCTCAGCATCCTCATCAGAGAGTGTCCTGGAAGAACAGGTCTAGATAGAAGGGGATCTCCTCCTTTCCAAAATAGGAGATCTCAAGGTTGGTGAAACCAGATCTAAAACAGGTGAGTGTCTCGACATAGAAGGCTGCCTTGGCACCAAAGAAACAGATGGCACAATGACTGAAGAAGCAGAATCAGAGCCAGAACTCTTCAGCTTCATTGCTTTAGATCTCTTTGATGGTCCCGAAGCCGGAATCGATGGAGACTTTTGTTTGTGAGTTTTGGGAACTGTTCGACCAAGTTCCAGATGTTCCTGGAAGGATGTAGTCATAAGGCCCTATCTATCAGTTTTGCTTATCTTTCATTAAGAACCTTAGTGCTGAAAGCATGACAGAAAGTACAGGGTTCTTGTAAATAAGCCTCTCCGAGACAGTGCACACTGCTGGTGTGACTGTCAGTCAATGAAATTTTTTGAGAACACTTGTCGCATTTTTAAAACCAGAAGGGCGGTGTTCTTTATGTTCTCTTTATTTGTCTTTAGACATATTTCCAATAATAAGAAATAACAGTACAACAACAACAAAGCAAAATGCAACTATGCAAAGGAGAAAAAGGAGAAGAGAGAAATATATATAAATATATATATATATATATATATATACATATATTTATTTATATATATATATATATATATATATATATATATATATATTTTTTTTTTTTTTTTTTTATAAAGAAGAAGGACTAGCACTCAGAGAGGAAATGCCCTCTAATTTAAATGGGCAACTATGGTCCTCTAACTAAAATGGGCGATACAATCCTGAAGAAAAGGGGACAGGGGAGCAAGCACTCACTACAATCACACAGATAATAGGTAAAACTATCTGAATAGAAAAAGTGAAGAAAAATAGCCAAAAATATGCAAAATTATTGAAAAATATTCTACTTAGCCACCGAGCTAGTAAGGAGACAACCTCGAAGCTTTTGTGGCAAATGAGATCTGGGGAATTGTTGTGAGGCACCATGGGATAGGGGATAACGTGAGCCAGTAAAAGCTCTCGAGCTTTAGTATTGGCCGAGTCGGAGCCAAGAATCGGCTCCGAACCCATCCAGCAAGAATTACGGCGAGATAGGACTACATAACATTTAAAGTCCCAAACCTTCATGCTTGGCTAATACACAATAAACCTGACATCTTGACTATTTCTGAAACCTGGTTAAAACCTCATATTAAGGACTCTGAAATTATTCCCCCTAACTACTCCATCATAAGAAAGGATAGACCTCTCAAAAAAGGCGGAGGAGTAGCTCTCATATATTCCTCCTCCCTAGTAGTTACACCCTACAACAAACCTATCCCACATTTTAACAACGCTGAACTTCTCCTTACTCTACTACAGATCAATAATCACAAGCACATATATATAGCTTCCCTCTATATCCCACCAGGGGATAATATCTCTACACTTGAACTTATACTCTGTTGGCTTTCCAGTAACATTAGTAATGAAACCATAATCCTTGGAGATGTAAACATTAACTGGGCCCTTATCCAGGCTCCTGCAAACACCACCAATATCAACCTCTACAATTTCTCTCAACTAATCAACTTGCCCACTCACCCTGCCAAAACCCCCTCTAATGGGAGCATATTGGATTGGATTCTAGTCTCTCATCCCCACTATTTCACCAACAGTGACATCCTTCCCGACCCTCTAGGTGACCACCTACCCACCTTTACCCACCGACTTCCCACTATCCTTCAACAGACCCACAACATCATTACAATCCGTGACCGAAAAAAGTTCAACCCAACAACCTTTTCAAACTCACTAAAAGCAGTAAATTGGACTTGTCTAAAAACACTACCTCTAGACAATGCTGTCTCATATTTTAACTCAACATTCTTAAAAGTACTTAATTCCCAAGCTCCCCTACGGACTAAAAGAATAAAAACTAAATCAGCCCCTTGGCTATCTAAAACTACTCTTTCTACCATGAGACAAAGAGACAAAGCATGGGCACGCTACCAAAAACATAAGGCAACCCCACTCCTTAACGAATACAAAATGCTCCGCAATAAAGTTAAGAAACACATCTCTTCTGATAGACAAAATTACTACTCTACACTCCAAAACCAAAACAAAAACAACCCTCAAAAATTCTGGAAAGGAATCTCCACTCTCCTCCACCCCAGTAAATCAGATACTCCAAACCCAGATCCAAATGCTCCAGAACTAGATTTAGCCACCCAATTCAATTCCTTCTTTATTGACTCTATCTCCAAACTAACCTCCTCTTTCTCTATTTCTTCCCCTTCATCTAACACCCCTTCACCCACCCCCAGTATCTCTTCATCCACACCCTACTCTACACCCACTAATCCCACTATACCCCTTTCTACACAAATTCCATCCTCATCTATACCACCCCAAAATTCAACACCCCATGACTGCACTCTCTTCACTTTAAATCCCATTCCTACTGCTACCATCAAGAAACTCCTTCAGAAATTGAAACCATGTACCAATGCTCTTGATAATATCCCTTCTTACTTTCTTGGCATCTCTGCGGAAAGTCTTGCCTACCCCATCAGCATCTTAATTAACCGCTCCCTTCAAGAAGGCTCAGTTCCCCAAATCTGGAAACAAGCATATATCATACCATTACACAAAGGTGGTAACAATAACAGTATTACTAATTTCCGTCCCATAGCCATCATGTCCCCCATTGCAAAAATCCTTGAAAAATGTGTACAACTCCAACTCCTCCCTCATCTCCTAGACAACAATTTTATCACCCCCAAACAACACGGTTTCAGACCTAATCATAGCACCATGACTGCCCTTCTCTCCTTCCTTGAAATCATCAATAAAGCCCGTGACTCAGGACAAATCGTTTCCACCATACTCCTTGATCTTTCTAAAGCTTTCGATACTATCTCTCACAGCCTGCTCTTAACTAAACTCTCCAAACTCTACCTATCCTCCTCCTCTTTGAATTGGTTCTCTAGCTATCTTTCCAACAGAAATCAAGCTGTAAAGTGGAAAAAAGCAACTTCCTCCTTCCTAACTACCCCTACCGGAGTTCCACAAGGCTCCATACTGGGTCCTCTACTCTTCAATATCTTTATTAATGACTTCCACAAAGCTATCCCTTTCTCCAGCATCATCCAATATGCTGATGATTCTACTATCATCTGCTCTGCCTCTTCTATCCCCATTCTACAAAAACTTACTCAAGATGCCTTTTCTTCCACAGAGCAATGGATGCTTAGCAATCATCTAGCTCTTAATGCCACCAAAACCAAATTAATGTTATTTACCCCCTCCAAACTCACTCCCCCCAACATGAACTCATTCTTAATTACCAGTCAAAATAACTTACCTCTCGAAATAGTATCAGACACCAAACTACTCGGGGTTCAGATCGACAACCAACTAAAATTCAATTCCCACCTACAAAAAAACATCAAAAAAACACATCAAAAAATTGGCATGCTGTATAGACAAAATGCCTACCTTACATCCACCACTAAAACCACTCTAGCTACTTCCTTTCTTATCCCCTCCCTTCTATATGGTGCCCCACTACTTACTAATCTTCAGTCCTCATTAAAAAAACAGCTCACTTCATGCTATAATAAAATTGCTAAATTCGCCACCGCTCAAATGTCTTCCACTCACCATTGTTTCTCCCTCCATAAACTAAAATGGTTAGAACTTCCCAACTATCTTACTTACACTCAAGTAACTCTAGCCCATAAGCTGATCCTAAACCCCTCCAAGTGTCCCTCCCTTGCTTCTGCCCTTAAAATGCACCTACCAAATAGAG